>NC_035441.2:117944792-118244792 GCF_002127325.2 Helianthus annuus | reverse complement strand
TGTATCTTGCTGAATCAAAGACATTTAAAAAATTTTAATAGGAAAAAAAGTCAATCAGATATATGAAATTACGTAATAACGTGAAATATTATTGTCAATCTAACAACAAATAAAATAACAATATTATTGAAATTAAAGCAAGAGACAATTATTCAAAAAAGGAAAAATACTAAATTCAAACGTATGACGCCAATAACGCTCAAAAACTCGAAATAGAAAATTTCACTCTTTATTCTGAATGTGTTCCGAGGTCTTCAACTTCTTATTAGTTATATTATCATTGATACTGAACACTTTGTCGTAGGCGTAAACGTCAACCAGTTTACGCCTATTGGTTTCGCATTCAGGAAACTGTAATGTATGTGTTGACCTTCCTGCGTTAACGTCTGAAATCTTTTTTGCATACAATTCTCTCAAGCTCAAGCATTCTTCCGCTTTAAGCTCCTATAAATAAAAGGGTGATCCAGTCAAGAACTTATTACTAAAAGGCCAATTTAAAATTAATAACCATTAATTTTAGCAAATAGCCCTTTGATAATAAAAACCTCAAATTAAAAACAGTTTTTTAATTCATAGCTGGTAAAAAAATAACAGATATGGTTATAATGTTGCAACAAATTGAGTACAAAGTTTTATAGCTTTAAGTTACACGTTAGATTGCAATCTGACTCGCCACCAACATAATGTGACCAGCAATCCGACCCTTGACCAACAAAATGCAAATACAATGACCTTTGCCACCCCATACATCATGCATCACATGACCTCTTCTTTGCGCTTTTGGAGATCCATCTTCAATAGTTAGGCTGAAATCAAATAACCCAACAACAATAATCATACCCTTCTTAGAACAAAATGCATGAAAAAATGTTAAGTTGACTAAATAAATGGGACACATTGCTTATCAAAATTTTTGGGAATATTTGAATATAATATTTCATCAAAGGAATTCGATTATGGAATTTACCGATAGTCGACCTCTATTTTAACTACGGCTTCCGGTAACAGTAAGCGTCATATCCTTCTATCTAGTGTTCCAGTTTATAAAGTTTCCACTTACTGGCCTCGACATGAAAACTCATTCTTTCAAAGTTTATCAAGTTCATAATATTCAAATCAAAACGAAACTACCAAGCAATTGTTCATGTTGACACAATGAATAAAGCTAGAATCAGATTTTTAATTTTTAATTTTGGAATATACAAATTAGCAACTGCCATTGACAGTTGGCTTGTATTTAAAAGTATAAAAAAGTAAGAATAAGGAAATCAAATCTTCCTTAATAAGTGAGTAGAGTACATACCCAAACAAATGCACACTACATATAACAATGATATAAAGACTTGAAAATATTGATAAACAAAGCTTTACAAAAAACATAAGTGAAAATATCACTTACTCTTTGGAAACCAACTATTAATGTTACAGGTAACATTCTATCATCATCCATATGTAACTTAAAATAGATGTCCTTTACCAAATTAACAACACTGCATTTAACAAAGGAAGTGCATTACCATAAATAATAATGAAGTCCATTTAAGTATCAAACGAAGCAAGAAGGATTCATATAAAGAACATATATGTAAGTAAGCTCAATGAGGAAAAATAGGTGCACCACCTCTTATAAAGTTGATGGGCTAGTGTTGGAATATATACATATGGTAGGATGAGCAAATGGTAGGGTACCGGTTTCGAACAGGTACCGAATTTCCAGAACGGAAATATATTCGGTACTGACTTTCGATGTTTTTGGTACCGGTATTTACCAGTTCTACCCTGAAATACCGGTACTGAACCGAGTATACCGGTACCGAACCGGGGATACCGGTACCCATTTTGGGGATTTTCGATACCGGTTGGTACCGAGCTCATCCCTACATATGATGCACCCATTTTTCAAACATGAGCAGTAGAACTGTATTATTATGCAATTTATATATGTAACTCAATGCATCTTACCTTAAAAAATTGACTTAATCTTCATTTTTGGCGGTATTGACAAAGATTATATTCTATGAAAAACTAAAGTGGAAATTGAAGCATTTCTCACTGCTTATGGGAGTAGATTTCACGCATGAATATCAGTCAACATCACTATAATCATCTTCAATAAAAATTGTTTAGTTCCTTGCATGCCATTAACCTTTTCGATTAGTCATCAGAGCATGTGATGCTTCATTGCCTCATACTCTCTGCTCGAAATAGAAAATAAAAGTAAATTAAGTTTAAAACTAATGTTTGTAGTAGAGCTTTTAACCCACTTTACATGTATGTATCATAGTTATTAAAGCGAGCGCCCAGGCGCAAATAAAGCCCCGGGCCCAACAATCGCCCTGAGTGTACATCACGCCTTTAATCTTCAGGTTAGTTCATAATCTTCTGCATAGTTATTAAGGCGAGCGCCCAGGCGCACGTAGGCGTAGATAAAGTCCCGGGCCCAACAAATCGCCCTGAGTGCACCTCGCGCCTTTAATAACTATGGTTTGTATAGATGGCATATAGAAGTTGACATGATGCTAGAAGCAAGAATACTTACCTTACAATGTTAATAACCCATTCTTGATCAATGTCATTTCCATATAAAAGCACCACAACACATAACCCTACATGAAAATAGAAGGAGAAAAAGATTAATGTAATGCTAAAAAAAGATTGAAACTAATAAGAATAACTGATTTGATAACCGAGCCTTTTTTAGAACTGATTCATTCATGACACCATCAACAGGTGTTTTCAAATATCTAAACAATAATATAAAATAAAAATACATTATTGCTCTGTTGAAGAACAAATTCTAACCATCGCAAAAAATTGTAATTAATTCATGAAGGAAAGACAAACTTCCATATGAGGGCTAGTAACATGAAACCAAGCTGTTGAAATAAATGATTTAAAAACCGATTCAAATCGGCCGGTTGATCTGTCCGGTAGAACCGGTTAAACCGCCCGGTACACCCGGTTGAACCGCCCAATACACCCGGTTAAGTCGTTTCTGAGCCAAATTCGGTACGTATAAAAACCGGATTTTAAAACATTGGTTGAAATAGAAATTGAGAATGCAAGCGAATTGGTAGATAGAAAACATACAGTTGTGCAGAGTAGTAGTCAAAAGAAAATAGTCACATACCACCATAGGTTCGAGTTAGAACGGACAATTGCACCAATTTTTGCATATGCAAAGCAAACTCTATGCCATATATCACTAAAACAAAATAATGGAAGAAACAAATGACTCAAATGGCAAAAAGATAAACAAACAGCAAGATTTATTAAACAAATAATCCTCTTCCCCAAAAAACACTACTCAACAAACACTCAAGAGCATTTACATAATAGTCATGGCATCTATTTTCATGTGTTGTACATTGAAATTTCTGTAGAGAAATACAGTGGCAACAATAGAGACAGTCAACAAATGCAACATGAAATTATCAAATCAGTTGCATTTCCATCCTTGATCGTTGATCGTTTTTCTAATTTAAAATTTGTCCATTCTTTCTGGCTATTAATAATTAAGATAACCCAAAACAACACATTTAAAGTCCTAACCGGCACAAATTTTTACATCTCAGTCAATATTACCTGATATAACTGTTACAATAGTACACCATGAATCTCATTTAGAACAGCTCAACGAATAGTTATGAGTTTATTTATCTATAACTAAAATGAACGACCACTATTCAATAAAGAAACTTATGTGAACTGAAACACAGAACTCTTAAGCTTAAGAAATGCACCAATAATAAGATTTAACTAAGTTGATTACCTAACTATATTTCGGTGGGCTAAGTCTACCTGATTGCTCAAATGTGTGTTGGGGAGAAAGTTATCGAATATTGACACATCAGAAGAAATTAGTTTGCTATTTCTCACGAAGCATTGTTGAGACATAGTACTTTATTAACCATTACCATTCAAATCAAAATCACTTGACTTGGAATGCGGCTTGTTTTTTTTTTTTTTTTTTTGCATAAATAGATGAACAATTTAGTGCTGTTTAGAACAGTGTAAAAGGTTGTAGGCTACCCTGTGTTATTTTATATATACACACTATCAATATACTCTTTTTTATTAACATTCACTGATAGTGCTTACAACTTTCTATATCCAAATTGAACTGTATACAAACTTATAATATCAAAGAAGACTTAAATTCCTTGTCGCTCACACATTATAAAATCAAAAGAGGCTTCGATTAAGACAAAATTCAAATTCTACGTGATAATGTAGAATGTAAAGTTTAGTGGTTTACAAATTGACAAATACTTTACAAAATTAAGAGTGATATACCTGTTTGAGATCTTGTCGAGAAAAATTGGACATGGCAAAGAACTTTGTGGCAATGGTACAGGTAATACATCCATTGCCATCTATAATTTCAAAATCAAAACAAATGCAAATATGCAATCCTTGTTAAAACTCATTTATTAGTGACTTTGCGTTTGAATCCAACATGTAGATTGACATGCCATAGTAATAATCAGACTTCATAAAACATAACCATAAAAAAATATAAAGATTAGGGCAGTACCTAGTTAATGAAGCATTAGATCACCTTTGAAGATCTGTGCTGGAAGACGACAAACCCTAGATACGAAACATATCCAGATTTGAAAAAAATGATTCAAAATCAACAATCAAAATTATAGAATATACAAATCTGAATCGTACCTGGTGTATTGACGTTGTTGTAGTGATACAATTAGGATTCCAATGATTAATGATGAGAAGAAACAGTTCGGATGATAATATCGAACGATTCAAAAATCAAAACATGAAAAAAATCAAGATCAATAATCATCAATAAATATTGAAAAAATCTATGTTGGATCTACAAAGAACACATAAGAACACCTTATCATAATAATATCTTAATATCGCAATCATACCTTGATGTAGTTGTAGATAAATCGATTGTTATGAAACCCTAGAAAAAAAACGAATGAATATGAAAATCAGATCTTGCAGGAAAACATAGATCTACAGATTGGAATTATAAAATCACGATGTTTACAGAAATATGGAATATCTAACCTTGAATCGGATGGATTATACGCAGATCTATGAAGAGTCTTAGAGAGCAGAGGGAGAGAGGCTTGAGAAACCCTAATTGAGAAACAAAATTGTCGGGTTGTGTGTTTATATAGGAGAACCAATTCGACCCGAATGAATGGAAATGGATCCCGTGTGACTCTTCACCACAGGGAATAGGAATGGATGTCAATTTTGGCAAGGAAAATGAAGAATTGAAGCTCTAGATGGAGGACATGTGTCCCCTAATTAAGGTTTTTATTAGGTTGTATAGATGTCTTTCATTTTCAATTTTTTTCTTTCTTGGCACCAGTTTCAGTTGTTGTGATTATTATTATTATTATTATTATTATTATTATTATTATTATTATTATTATTATTATTAAATAAAGTTGATTGAAACTTTAAGAGTTAAATCGTTATTAATTTTGTGATTGTGTTTTAACATGCGATAGAAGGTAAAAAAGATTATTTGAAGTCTAAAATGAAACTAGATAAGAAGTATTACAAGTAATTGTTAACTCACATCTCTGCATTAGCTATGAGAATCGTCTCTTCATTAAGGCGAGCGTTTAATGATATATTGATATACGCTGTTGGAGCTCAAAAAAATGTGTCCTTAGGACTTAAATTAGATATTGTGCTCACTAAATGTCTAAACATAATGCCAAAAAGGTTAATAACTAATCTAGCAGCTAGGAATATTTTCGTCAGTGACTCAAGGTATCTTCTGTGCGGTGATTTCGATGAGACCAATGAGCACCTGTTTGCTTCCTGCCATTTCGCTCAATCGGTATGGTTAGTTGTGGCCCAGTGGTGCAAATCTCCCCCTGTGATAGCCTTTAGTCTAAAGGATATCCTGGATTCCCATATGCTGGTGCAAGGTAATGCTAAGAAAAAGAAAGTCTTCAGTGCTATTTCTCAGGTAGTAATTTGGTGTTTATGGAAGATGAGAAACGAGGCTCTATTTCGTCAAGCCGTTCCGAGTGTTTCGAAGGTTGTGGAGGAATCCAAAACGTTGGCCTTTCACTGGGTTAAGAATCGGTCGAGGTCTCCGCATTGGTCTTGGAGCGATTGGCAAAGCTTTAACTTGATATGGTAATGTAGTATTGTATTTTGTTTAGTACGGTTTTTGGTGTTGGTTGTTTGGTGTATTTGGTGTCTTGTCTTGTAAATTTGGTGTCTAGCTTCTTGCTAGTTGAAATAATAATATTTTTGTTGGCCGTTCAAAAAAAAAAAAAAAAAAATCTAAAACATAAGAATAGTTTTGTAAGGGGGCCTATTCTTGGTGTTTGTATGGGTGTACCCTATTAAAAAATATTTTACATATATATATATATATCGGGTTTTTTTTCATAAAAACACGTGCCCCTCGAAATACCGGGCCCTGACCGGTGGTCCTCCCCGCCCACACCTCCCCCTTGCCGGCCATGTTTATAATGACATACAAGTTACTTAATGATATTTTTTTAGATGGCCACATCTTTTCAATTCGGAGACGAATAAGTCTTGTAGAGTGGCAGATAGGATTGTTCGGAATCTGGGGAGTCGTGGGTACAACTGGGATTGGGTCAGAGCGCCGGAGTCGGTAACTGAGTTACAGGAATGGCAGGAGTGCCAAGATACGGTGACGCTGATGGTTTTGTTTAGCGAAAGTGACTCATGGAAGTGGTTGGGAGTGAAATCGGGTATTTTTCTGTCAAATCGGTGAAAAAAACTCAAATGTGAAGATAGGGAGGAGATTCAATTGCCAAAGTTTATTTGGTGCAATTGGGCACCCCTCAAATGTAATATTATGGCATGGAGAGCAAACCTGGATAGATTAGCAACTAGGAAGAATCTCATAAGAAGAAATGTGAATATTTCCTCAGATGTGTGGTCGTTCTGTGAGGATTACGAGGAATCGGTGGATGATATTTTTACGGCTTGTATGATAGCAAACAAGGTTTGGATGGGTTTTAGTGAGTGGTGTAACATTCTGCCGCTCTTTGCTTTCGGGGTCAAAGATATTATGGAAGCTCGCAAATTTTTACAGCTAGGAAAGAAAGCTAAGAAGATTATCTACGGCCTTATTATAATCACATGCTGGTGCATATGGAAAGGAAGAAACGAGACGGTTTTTCACAACAGTAAGTGCGGGTTCCAGGAGATTTGAGGGGAAGTCAAATCTAGAGGTTTGTGTGGTTAAGAAATAGGTCTTCCTTAAGAAATCTTCAATGGGAGGACTCGTGTAAATATCCGTTGTACATATTATAGTTTGTTTGCCTTTTGCCCATTTAGGTCGGAGGCGTTTTTTATTTGTATGTTTGGCTTTTTGTCCGTTTGGGTCGGAAGTGTGTTTTATTGAAGTTTAGTTTAGAAAAAAAAAGAAAACTTAATGATATTTTTATTGGTTATGATCCGTAGAGATCTACTCCCAATATATCACCTTTTAGGAGTTCCTACTTCCTAGGCTCCTAGCAAAAGCAATGTAATTTCTATGCGCCTTTGCGTTACTTTTTTTTTTTAACAGCAAACAATTTCCATTTGCTTTGCATTACTACGTCAGGCACAGGCAGACCCTGATAGGGGTATAAACAAGCCCAAAGGCTCGAGAGCTGCTTGGTTTAAAGCTTAAATGAGCCGAGCTTTAATGAGCCCAAGTCCGAGCTCGTTTAATTATCGAGCCCGAGCTCGCGCCTGAAATACAAAGCTCGTTTAGGTTCGCGAGCCTAAACAAGACCAAACAAAAATTTATTTATTTTTATATAATATAATAATAATGATTATAACATTGGCGAGCCGAGCTTTGGCGCGTTTAAGCGATATTGAAGCGAGCTCGAGCCGAACTTTTAGCTCGTTTGAGGTTGTTCTAAAAATAGCTCGAGCCGAGTCGAGCCGGGCTCGAGCTTTTGGTTTTACTTGCGAGCCGAGCTCGAGCTCAAATAAGTAGGCTCGAATCGAGCCGAGTCGAGCTCGGCTCAGCCCGGCTCGTTTACACCCTTAGACATTGATATTAAAATTTGGGGCGGAACCAATGGAAATCAAGAGGGTTCGTTGATCTTGTAATCATCATAATTTGTTAGATTCATCCATATAATATTAGGATTTTTTTTAAACATGAGTTGGATCCCCTTGTTGTAATCGGTAGAGAATAAAATCTTATAGTGACCATATGACTGAAAGATTCTGGTTCTGTCACTGGTTACAACATAACGACTAAAATATGTTGTTTTTAAAATGGAATAACTATGAGAAATAACTCGATTTCTATTGTGACTTCGTAACGAAGTCATAAATTTATTGTATAAGAGGAAGGTAGAACCTCGCATAGGTTTATAAGGGAGAGCTCTTCTTAGATATTGTTTCCTTAACAATAAGAAATCAATGGACCGTAAAGGGTGCATCGTCACAAGCATGCATCATGATTGTGGACGATGGGGGTTTTGATAGCCCATCTTGCACCTTATTTTTAAGTTTTGTTCAACATCAGCGTGAACTTGTTGCTGACGACAATTAATGTTGATAATAGTTTACCGTTGATCGAACGTTGTAAAATGAGTGAGCGCATGTTACTACTCTGAGCTCATTTACTGTTAAAGGTTGTTGCTGATTTTAGGTTTTCTATTGTGACTTCGTATCGAAGTCATAAATTTATTGCTATTGGAATGGGAAGAAATCATTTTCATGTTTTGATTAATTATATCTTATATTTTAAATCTTTAGGTGTCTTAATTTTTTTGTGAAATTACAATGGAAGACGAAGAGATCCTTTTGTATAGTAATAACTAGCGTGAAACCCGCGCTTCGCGATGGAGGACTTAACAATTTTAAACCAAATTGAAATAAAAACATAGATAGAAAACTTCTTAATAAAAACCTAACATGCACGTTGCGTGGCGGTTTCATTTTGTTAAAAGCACTTCTAAACGAAAACTCTATATAAGAAAAAGCAAAAAAAGTAACACGCGCTTTGTGAACCTTTTTATTTTGTTAAAATCAAATTTAACCGGTCCTAGAACGCCACCCCCAATCGCGTGGTAGACTTTTTTCACTTAGACCCTTATATTAATAATTAAAATACAAATTGAACCCGCTTAATTTAATTTGTTTTCACTTAGACCTTTATATTAATAGGTAAAACACATTAAACCTTCTTGTTTTAATATAAATATCACCTAAAGTTATAAAATCAAATTTAATTCATATAATTTTGTTATAAGTATTATTATTTATTGATTTGTTTATTACTTGATGTTATTTTAAGGTTTTTTAAATACATTAAAATATTTAAAATACATAAGTTTAAAATATCATATTTCACCTCTTAATTTATTTATTATTTGATTTTATATTAGTTTTTTTAAATAATTAGAATATTTATATATAAGTTTAGATGAGATTAAAAGTTAGCCTTGGGGAAATCTTGGACGGCACTATGTTTAAAGTTGGTTCAATTTCGAGTGATTTACAACCTATCCACTTTTAAGTGAGTTTATTACAAGTGCAATTCAAGCTTTTTGTTCTTAAACAACACTAATTGGTTCTAGGTTCGATTTCCACAAGGGGGTTTCCTTATATTTATTGGGTTTCCTCCTGAATTGGTGTATAGACATTATGCCTAGTGGAGATGGATATATTCGGGTGGTTCCGCTGATGGCACGATTATACTCCAATGGTCTGTCACTGATCCAAATTTGCCGTTAAAAAAAAAGTTAGTTAGTTTATCCTCCAATATCCTAACTCACTTCTACTTCAAGTTTTCAACGTACTGAAGTTTAATAAATGTTTTGTTAATGGTACAAAAAGACTATTTGTACTAAATAAACAATTAAAAGTTAGTCACACACTTTTAGAAGTAATTAACATTCCCTGTGTAATCATTTTCGCAATAAGGTTAAATTTGAATAATCGAAATATAGGAGTAGGATCAAATACAAACCACGTTTCGTATACAAACTGTAAGAATCATTTAAAAAGTGGCATGTGGCATCCAACCAATTATAGAGAAATGGTAAAATGATAACCTAAATAATATCAATTATCTTGAATTCTTTATAATTATGCTAACAAACAATTATTCTTTATTTAGATCTTACTTTTGTTTTCAATGTGCTGATAAAGAAAAATGTTGATAGCATTTCACATATGTGCTAAAATCAATTATCTTGATTAATTTTCATGTGCTACTATAATTTAAAAGTGCTACTTTTATTTATGTATTGTTTTAGTATGTGCTAATTTAACTTTTTTAAGTGCTAGTATCTGTTCTTACGGTTTGTATGATAAATATGGTTTGTACCGGAACCAACCCCTCGAAATATATATTAGTTGGGTTTTCAGCGGAGAGTCAGTCAGTCAGACAACCATATGACTTGCATTCTCAAACATCCATTTTCGAACATCCATTATTCAATACCAACGCCCGTTTAGTTTGACTCTTATAGACATTGGTGGATTCGGCCTTTCTAACTAACAAATTAAGTATTTTTATTTTTTATGTTAATGTTAATTTTTCATTCTATAACTTTTACTAAATTTTTAGTGTTTCAAATAAGTATGTTATACTAAATCAATTTTAAGTAGAATATCATAACAACTTCATTAAGTATTTACGTAACATGTAACATATAAGTATTTATACGTAATTCTATATTTAAAATTATTGTGTAACAATTGACGTTCATAAGATATTATTATAAGTCTTAGCAGGTAGGAGTGTGTACGAGGCGGTGCAATTCACCTTTGAGACCTCTGTTGATCTTTCAAGTTGCTACTAATGGCCTAATTGCCACTTACAACCAAAGTGTTGTTCACTTACTCACAGGGCCGGTCCTAAGAATTCGTGTACTCTGTTCGAGCTTGAAAAAACGTGGCCTTAGGCCATAACAAAATTGGGTATTGGGCTCATTAAAGGTCTAAACCTAATGTCAATTGGCTAATAACTAATATAAACCATAAGAATGGTTTTGTAAGTGGGCCTATGTTGGTGTTTGTATAGGTATACCCTATTAAAATTCATATTTTACATATACATATCAGGTTTTTTTTTCATAAAATAACGTGTCCTTCGGGATATCGGGCCCTGGCCGATGGTCCTCCCCGCCCACCCCTAGGGCCGCTCATGTTTACTAATAATCAGTTAATGCTAATCAACGATGGCTATGTTGTGGTTGATGAGTAGCAACTTATTACTAATAATCACTTTTAACCGACACCCATTTCTTACAACTTTTCATTAATCATGTAAATTCAGAAACAACTTCTAACGACTTCCACGACGATGCTGCCCTGTAAAATCTTACCTTAAATGTTTTTTTTTAACGGCCAACATAATCAATTCCGAGCACTTTTTAAATAGAAAATCTGGAAGTTAAAAATTAACTTTTTAGTGAATACAAAATTTGGAACCCCCACCCCCAGTTGGTTGATAATGTGGGTGTTAAAAGTTAACATATTTTTATGAAAGAAATTAATAGAACGCTATATATAATTACAAACTTTTTTTTATTTGATGATAAGGTTAAACATGGAAGGGTAAGGAAGTGTACAAGAAAAGTTGGTTCTTTTCTGGAGTGTGACCATTGCCTTTGCATTTATAGTTTTTAACAATTCTAGAAGATAGGGACCTCAATCTTTGTCTTGCTTCGTGTACTTTGTTGTTCGTTCACTTTATTCAATGGGTGTACAATTCATGTTTATATCAGTTGTGTAAGAGTAAAATGTGTGACTTTAATTAGGGGTGTGCATAAAATCAAAATAACCAAATAATAACCAAAATAATAAAAAAACTGAATGAAATAACCAAAAGGTCGATATTGTTGCGGTTCGGTTATGGTTATTCTTATTTTCATAATCGAAATAACCGAACCAAACCGAAAGTTTTATACATGGCCGAATCCATAGGACTATATGATAGGAGTAACACCCCGAATCACCGGTTCAAATCAAACGGTAAAATGAAAGATAGTTCTACGGTTCGTTTGGATACAGATTCACCACCAAACGAAACGGTAGGGCTGCGATGTCCAACCGAAGATACAGATACACCACTCCGGCTAAGATATCGTGTCTAAGTTCACCACCCAACGCGCCACGGTTGAGCTAGCATAGACGAATTAATTAACCCACAAACATGAGATAATTAACACAAGAAATTTCATCAACCAAACTGTTTTCATTACTGTGTCGAACACATACTTAAAGGAAAGAAACACACAAAAAAAACTAACCACTAACTATGTCCTATTCTTAAGGGGAAATGGGAATTCAAAGTACTAGTCACAATGCAAAGAGTACAACTATGTAAAGGATGCAAATTAAACTAAAAAAATAGGATTAACATGAGAACGTGGTATGCATTGCCATGTCTTGAAAAGATGACAGAGTTAGGTTGAGCCATGCATGCTCCATTCGGGCCGGGTTGCGGGTCTACGGACTTGGATTTTTTTGCACTCCAACCGGACCCGTTATGGATTGGCTATCATTCTCTTCGTCTTTGAGAAAGTTTGTCCTCAAACTTGGAAAAGAATCATCAGGCGGCGGCTCAGGAGGTATTTCCGGTGGATATCCAATGGCGTATAGTTTAAAACAGGTTTGGGCCTTGTATGGGTACCATAACGTATGGTGCATAGCATGAAATAATATCCTGTGGTGTACTTCTTGCTTTGGTGGTGGTTCAGGAGGAATTTCCGGTGTATACACATGCTTGTTTACAATGGTGCATCTTGTATAGATAGTAATTTCCATTTGTAAAGTTTCTGCTAGAGCCGGCATGTTACTAAGGTTTCGTGGTACCACCAAACTTTCAGTTTCATCCAGTCCAATCGCTTCCTGTTCGTTTTCATGATCACCAAGATTTTTGACTCTTGAATCTTCTTTATGATAGTAGTCTTCCAATAGCAGCCCTTCAATCTGTTGTCGAACTTTAGCAGGTTCTTGGTGGTTGCCCTTAAAAGCGGGTGTATTAGGAAAAACGGATTCCAAGATTAAGTTGATATTATGTTGGATATCTCGTATCGGAGGTAAGCGAAGGGGTATCTCAGGTGGAAGCAGGGGCTTAACTAGCAGGTGTTGTTCGGTTGATGACGGTTTTTCTTCTTCATCTAACCCTATCGGAATAAGCTCTTTAATTGGTGCACATTCAGGCAAGTCGGACTTTATGAGAGTACTCAAAGGAGCGGGTGGGTTACTGGCTATTTGGGTAGGGTGTATTGGGGTGAGGATTATTTTTTTGTGATCCCACTTAAAAGAGTACGTGTTTTTGTAACCGTCATGTGTTACTCTTCTATCAAATAACCAAGGCCTGCCTAACAACACATGGCACGCATCCATGGGCAATACGTCGCACCAAAGTTCATCTACATAGGTTTTACCAATGCTGAAAGTTAGTAAGATTCGGTCAGATACAAGAATACCTCTTCCTTGATTAAGCCATTTGATGATATAAGGTGTCGGGTGCGGTACTGTTGTGAGCTTGAGTTTAGAGACCAAAGTTTGAGATGCTATATTCGTACAACTGCCTCCGTCAATTATGAGTGAGCAGACTTTGTTTTTGATAGTGCACCTTGTTTCAAAGACAGCTTCCCTTTGTAGATTCTCTTCAATGGCTTGCCTTCCATCAAGAGTCCTTCTGATGACTAAACATCCTCCCCGGTATACCAATCCTTGTTGGTTCTCATTTGCCATTAAGATAAAATTGAAAAGCTTTTTTTTTTTTTTTTTTTGGAGGATTTTTTTTTGTTGGTTTGCAAGAAAGTAAACCGAAATAGAGTCGACGATGAAATCGTTCGGCTCTGATACCAAATGATAGGAGTAACACCCCGAATCACCGGTTCAAATCAAACGGTAAAATGAAAGATAGTTCTACGGTTCGTTTGGATACAGATTCACCACCAAACGAAACGGTAGGGCTGCGATGTCCAACCGAAGATACAGATACACCACTCCGGCTAAGATATCGTGTCTAAGTTCACCACCCAACGCGCCACGGTTGAGCTAGCATAGACGAATTAATTAACCCACAAACATGAGATAATTAACACAAGAAATTTCATCAACCAAACTGTTTTCATTACTGTGTCGAACACATACTTAAAGGAAAGAAACACACAAAAAAAACTAGCCACTAACTATGTCCTATTCTTAAGGGGAAATGGGAATTCAAAGTACTAGTCACAATGCAAAGAGTACAACTATGTAAAGGATGCAAATTAAACTAAAAAAATAGGATTAACATGAGAACGTGGTATGCATTGCCATGTCTTGAAAAGATGACAGAGTTAGGTTGAGCCATGCATGCTCCATTCGGGCCGGGTTGCGGGTCTACGGACTTGGATTTTTTTGCACTCCAACCGGATCCGTTATGGATTGGCTATCACTATAGGTTTTTAAGTTAGTATTTAACTGTTTAACCACGTGATCAAGGTCGGTCTTGAGAATTCATATACCATCTTCGAGCTTGAAAAAACGTATCCTTGGGCCTTAACGAAAATTGGTATTGAGCTCACTAAAGGTCTAAACCTAATGCCAATGGGCTAATAACTAATCTAAACATAAAAATAGTTTTGTAAGTGGGCCTATGTTTGTTTTTGTATGGGTATACCCTACTAATTTATTTATTTTTACAGGGTAGGAATAGTGTACAAAGCGTCTAAAGTGTGAGAAGTGTAAGAAGTGTTTTAAACCAATAGATCTTTGATCTAATAGTTGAAATCAATATGGACCAAATTATAAATTGTGTTTTAATTATTTGGACTGATTTGAAAATTGTAGGGGTAACAGTGTCTTCGTATATATTTCAAATTAGGTAACCTCTCCTAAATTCTAGCGATTCACTCTTAAATTCTAGCGATTTAATTTTAAACTTATTCTAAAATCCGGACATTCTAAAAAATCCAGAAATATGTAACTGCTACAAGAAATATATAACACTATACATCCATCATGTAACACTATATAACACCCTATAACACCGTAAAATACTATGTATCACCATATAACAACACTATGTAACATTATATAACACAATATAACAATATATAACACTATACATCTATCATAGACATGCTATCAGAAAAATATAACATTATGTAACACTATATAACATTATATAACTCTAAATAACACTATATAACACCATGTAACACCATATAACACCATATAACACTATGTAACACTATATAACACTATATAAAAATATATAACACTATATAGTTTTGAATGGTGGTTGCAGTGTTATACATAATGTTGTAGTGTTATATAGAGTTATAAAAGGGTTATATGGTGTTATATGCTATTCGTAGTGGTTTATAGAGATTTGTAGTGTTATATAAAAACCTTCATTCTGCATCACACCCCCAAAATACCACATGCGGAAACCCCGCCAGGCGTGTGACGTACCAGGATCTAGCCACCAATCACATTGAACTAATGTTAAGACATTAAAATAAACTCCCATTTATTGAATCAAATATTCCAAATCATATCACAAGTTTAACAGGTTCAGCGGAAGCAAAAAGGTAAATCATTGTTTAAATATTTCAAAACCAAATGTATGTAAAAACAGTAAGCCCATCATGTTATCCACGCGGTACGACCCATGATCACTCCAGCTATTCCAGACAGCAAGTTCCTTGTCCATAGAATCTAGCGACATGCGAGCATGCTACAAGTGTATCAGACAACGCTGTTGAGTTCATAGTTTTATGAAAACGTTAGTTACCAAGTGTTTAGTCCAGTTCATTGATTATAATGTTTATAATAACTCGAGTACCGTACAAGATGGCTTCCAGATTGTTTTGCCCATCCCCAATGCCCCCTATCTAAGCATTGGTCATGATTTAAGGTCACTAGTTCACGCCCGTCCTCTCAGGTACGGTGTGAGGTTGCCAAGCCTAATAGCGCTATCAACTAATACCCCATTACCTCTCAGGTAACTATTCGGTAGAAGATGGGAATTAAGGTGATAGGAAATGAGTGTATTATCTAACATCCCAGTTTTTACCCAGAAAAGACTTATTCCTCTCAGGAATACCCGTTTGATTGTCCCACCCACCGGGACGCATGCTCAAGAGAAATGAACTCACCTTAGCTTTGCTCGGTATGTTAAGTTACCCGTCCAAGTTGGTCAACCTAAACCCTACCGTGATTACCATAATAATCAGTTTCATTAACCATTAAGTCACGTAGTTTCTCAAAGATTGAATTTATCAACAAAATTACCGTACATCACACAGCACGTATTCAATTCTCATTTAAGACCACATCCCATGTGCATATCACATAATAACCAGTAACATATGAAATGGTTACTCACACAATTCACATCAAGTTTCTCATTCCTAATCAACATTATTATCATGCAACACAAATACCCATTTTCACAAACATCATGAACTGTTCTGTCTAATTGTTCACTTGCAGCATCTCCACGAAGAACCAATTCTTTGTGGAATGCTCTTATGGCGAAGAACCCTCCTGCGAAGAACCATGTTTCGTCGAGGAGTGATGGTGGCAAAGAACCTTAGTGTTTCGTCGACAGCCAATCAACGAAGGACCAAGTTCTTCGTCGAGTTATGTTCTTCGCGAGGAGTGTTTCGTCGCTGCTTCAACAGACGGTTACAATTCATTGTTTACAGTTATAACAGTTGCCAACAGATTTGACAGTTTCCAATTCAGATCAAACAACGCCTTTTAATCCTGATCATGCACCTTACTTATGAACAATCATCAACCTTTCAATTCCACTCAAAACATGACAGTTCCTACTCATCAAACAAATCATAACTAACAATTTATCATGCGAATCATCATACTAATCGAACAAATCATCAGTTTGTTAATCCAAGGGTTTCTAATCATCAAGTCCAATCATAGTTTAATACCATATTCAACCACATGTTCTAGGTTCACGATCTAAACAATAAAACCCTAGTTTTTCGTAAAATCACGACATCAAGATCTAGCAACTAACAATGATGGACACTAACCGTGATACCGAAGTGATTAGTTTAAACGAGATGAAAGGCTTCAAGATCCTAAAATTGCCGTCGCACAGAGAGTAGGGAGAGAGAACTTTAGGGTTTTGTGTTTACGGTTGAGGATTATGAAAAGTTATACAAACTAAATGATAGTCAGGCCCATGACTAAACCTGGGCCAAGGCCCTTTCTGGCAAAAGACCTCTCGGCAAAAGACCTGTTTGGCGAAGAACCCTTCTTCGCCAAAGAGTGGTGACGAAGAACCCACTTCTTCGTCGAGAGTGGCCGTGACGAAGAACCATGTTCTTCGTTGCCCTGAGTTCTTCGTGATTCCAGTGTGTGATGCACAGAGTTAAATAAAACATGTTGGGTCTAACCCTTAAACAACTCCTAGGTTTTCCTATAGCATTCAAACATAGCAGTACATAAATCATTCAAACACGATGCACATGATACAACATAAAACAGGATTGAGAAACAAATGATGCGTAAATGAAAGACCTTGAAATCACGAGTTGTCACATCAACCCCAACTTGAAAGAAATTTCGTCCCGAAATTTGATAAGTAACTCAAAGCAGCACGGTGTTAGATCAGGATGACTCCGGATTTTCACCAGATAAGTAACTCAAAGCAGCACGGTGTTAGATCAGGATGACTGTGGATTTTCCCCAGATAAATAACTTAATGCAGCATGGTGTTAGATCAGGATGACTGTGGATTTTCCCCAGGTGCCACATCATCCCCAACTTGAAAGGGAATTTCGCCCCGAAATTCTCTAGTTGCATTAGGATTAGATTGGTCAGTTAGGAATAGTTGAGGATACTTGAGCTTCATCTGATCTTAGCGTTCCCACGTGAACTCCAGTCCACGTCTTGAGTTCCAACGAACTCTCACGATTGGAATTCGACTATGCTTACGGACTTTGACTTCCTGATCCATAATTTCGATGGGTTCTTCGACAAACTGCAATTTGTCGTCGATTTTCAGTTCTTGAAGTGGTACTACAAGTGTTTCATCGGACAAACACTTCTTTAGTTGTGAAACATGGAAGACATCATGAACGTTACCCAACTCAGCAGGTAACTCGAGCTTGTAGGCCACTTTATTGATTCGCTCCAAAATTTTGAACGGCCCAACATAGCGTGGATTAAGCTTGTCGCGCTTCCCAAATCGCACCACACCCTTCCAGGGTGAAACTTTCAACATAACACGATCGCCTACAGCGAACTCCAAGGGTTTCCTACGCTTGTCAGCGTAGCTTTCTGAAGGTCGCACGTTGCCGCCATATGGTTTCTGATCTGGACAATCTTCTCTGAAGTTTCAAGTACAAGTTCCGGACTTGTGATCTGGGTGTCACCCACCTCAGCCCAACAGAGAGGAGAACGACATTTCCGTCCGTACAATGCTTCGAACGGAGCTGCCTGGATGCTGGTATGGTAGTTGTTGTTGTAAGAGAACTCTATTAACGGCAAGTGTTTCTCCCATCCTTTACCAAAATCGATCACACATGCTCGCAACATGTCTTCAAGCGTGTGGATGGTTCGTTCGCTTTGACTATCCGTCTGTGGGTGGTAAGCAGTGCTCATGTCGAGACGTGAGCCGAATGATTTATGCATTGATTGCCACAAATCCGATATGAAACGTGGGTCACGATCCGAGATAATAGAGGTTGGCACCCCGTGCCTAGAAACCACTTCCTTTAGGTAAACAACAGCAAGTTGTGAGAACTTATCCGTTTCCTTGATTGCTAAAAAGTGTGCTGACTTTGTGAGACGGTCAACGATCACCCAGATAGTATCGTTTCTGTTTTGAGTTCTTGGCAAACCCGTGACAAAATCCATAGCGATTTGCTCCCATTTCCACAAGGGTATTTCTGGTTGCTGAAGCAGGCCTGAGGGTTTCTGATACTCTACCTTGACTTTCGCACAAGTCAAACACTTACTCACATATGTCGCGATGTTAGCTTCCATCTTCGGCCACCAATACAAGACTTTGAGGTCCTGATACATCTTATCCGAACCCAAGTGAATAGAGTATCGGGACTTGTGCGCTTTGTCCATCACAAGCTCCCTAAGATTTCCAAACAAAGGAACCCATATCCGTTCCATGAAATAATAAATGCCGTCTGATCTCTCCACGAGTCGTTTTTCCATGCCTCGCAAATATTCAGCTTCCAGGTTTTCTTCCTTCAACGCTTTAGCCTGAGCCGTACGGATCTGATCAGGAAGATTTGAGTGAATAGTGAGTTGTAAGTCTCGTACACGCTTGGGTTTCGTTTCCTTTCGACTAAGGGCATCAGCTACAACGTTAGCTTTACCTGGGTGATACTTGATTGCACAATCGTAGTCGTTTAAGAGTTCTACCCAGCGACGCTGTCGCATATTCAACTCCTTCTGATCAAAAATATGCTGAAGGCTCTTGTGGTCGGTATAAATAGTGCATTTAGTACCGTACAAGTAATGCCTCCAGATTTTTAACGCAAAGACCACAGCCCCCAACTCTAAGTCATGAGTCGTGTAATTCTTCTCATGAACCTTCAACTGCCGAGAAGCATACGCTATCACCTTCTCGCGTTGCATTAGCACACAACCGAGACCCTGAATAGAAGCATCACAATACTCCACAAAATCCTCGGTACCCTCAGGTAATGACAAGATTGGTGCACTGCAGAGTTTTTGCTTCAAGAGCTGGAAAACATCTTCCTGCCTCGTTCCCCAAGAATATATCACGCCTTTCTATGTCAACGAGGTAAGAGGTTGAGCGATCTTCGAGATGTCTTTAATGAATCTGCGATAGTGTAACGCCCACATTTTTCACATTCGAAAATACAAATGATGACATACTATTTTTAACGAAAATTGGGCATGACCCGTTCGTACTATAAACAATTCCCCTGCTTTTAACAAACATCATTCAAATAAACTTCTACGACACTTTTTCAAAAGAAATAAAAGTTGTGACCATACAAGACTTAACACAAGGGTTATGTCCGAACTACTCAAAAAGGTTTTAAAATTCAAACTACCTACGAACATCCTAAAACATAAAATTTACATTTACATTACAAAAATTATTTGACCCATTTCAAAAGTTAACTTGAACCGGAAGCGCATATATGGATGATGTGGTGTGTTCGAATCCGAGCTCGCCATTCTAAGCATGAAATTTACCTACATTCATAACATAAACTTGCATGTTAGTTCGGATAAAACATTATTACTAATACATTATTATTTCTTATTTAGCTCTTTTTTACCGCATTATTTGACCCTTTACCGAGTCACTTCATCTTTACATCATCTTACTTGAATCTTTCATACTACAATTCCGCTTTAACGAATATCATGCCATTTATCTTCCATCACCATAAAATCATCTTATTTCATCCGACCCGTTCTCACGGATCATGCATATTACTACTTTCTTGTTTATTATTCTCCACTAGTTTGACGTACAAAAATCAACATCTAGTTACCTTAACTTCATAACAATTTCATCCTATTTGACCCGTTTAACTACGGGTTTAATACATCATCCAGAATAATATCATTTTCATACTTTAGACCCATTTGCACGGATCGTCAACATACTTTTTCTCCTTTTTCCACTATCAATTCGTAATAAGGCATTTTTACTAATGATTCCCACATAAAACATCAAATAATTATTTACAAGAGAACTAACATAAAATTCTACTTTCTACATAAGCGAAGTTCATAAGAACTTACCGGGGTCTTGCGTTTCTTGTGCCTTGGATAGCATTGTTCCTTTTTCTTTCTTTGTTCCTATACATCATAATTTCATATACTTAGATTTTATTGCTTTCATATTCTTTACCGTATATTATGATGTCTACTAATCACATACGTCTTTATTATAAACGTGTTACATCAACTTATCAAGTATTGTAACACCCCATAAATTGCAAAATAGAATGTTTTAATGTCTAAATGTTTTATATAATTAGATAAGTTTTTAAAATATCAAGAAAGTTTATAAAACTTGGAAAAAGGTTATTAAGTGACAACAATGGATAACATGGGGGTTGAATGTGTAAGATTTGATAAATAACATAATAAAATTAAAAACCCAGTAGTTGGGTGCGTGTGGGTATCGCGACCAGAAGGGGGAAGAAAGGGTGAAACCCTACTTGTTCAATCAAGGTCAAAATTCATCAAATTAATGGTGGTTCTTGACACAAATCGAATGCATGTGCTTGATTACTCACTAATCTAAGTATTCTGATAATAAGGTAAGAAAGAATTTCATGTTTTGATGCATCTTGATGAAGTGGGTTTTACCAATCCGTGAATCACTATGAAATTGAGTTTATATATGAGTTAGAATCACTAGTTAGAAGGTATATTATGCTTCAATTTGATTTGCTAAAGATTTGAGAGAAAACCCACTTGTTCTAGTAGGATGATGTTTATGTCATTTGAATAAATAGAGCAATTCTATGAATAATTGTGTGAACACTAGAACATTGATAGATTACTATGTGTAGGATAAATGATTTATGCAAGAATGGTTGATTATGTGAATTATGATGATATCTAGTGAAATTATGCATAGGGTACATGTACATAATGCTTCATATGTTGTACGCACACTAGGTGTTTGATGAAATGCCTGAATGACAATCTAAGTAGCTTTGAATAGGATATGAACAAATGGTTTTGTGTGAGAAATTGATATATTGTCAATTGTGATATAAAATGGAATTGGTCTTTTATGTAAAGCGTTATGGAATGCAAACTATATGTGAATGCAATAGTTATATAAGTGAACGGCGTAGTTAAAGGAAAATGGTTTATGTATAGATATGAAGTTAAAAAGGTAAACATTGTATGCAAGAAACTATTGCGTTATGAACTCGCTAGCTAATGTGTTATGTTCGGTAGTAATAAAGTATGATGACACACATTCCTTATATGTGTTAATAAGCTAACAAAAGTCAAATATTGCATGATTTGAAAGTCGAATGAACGAATGTTCGTAAGCTAATCGTGCTACATTTATGATGACATGTATGGATAGGAGTCATGTCAATAGGGACACGAATATGGAAGCGCTTCGGGTCTAAGGTAAACACGGAAGCCACATGTAAATTGGACGTACGAGGTAAGTAAACTCCTGGACTCCCTCTTTAGTAAAAGAGATTAATTGTATGATAATTGTTAGAAGTTATGTTGAAATGCGTTATTGTTGATGATATCAACTAAGTAGTATTAAGTAAGTGATTTCCGAATCACTTCTTAGTTTATTTAAGCAAAGTTATGTGCTAGTTACTTGAGCATGGTAATCGAAGCCTATTAAGATTTGGTTATTTAGAAGCGCAGGTTTTCGCTATGTAGACCAACGGGTCAAAATAAGGAAGTTTTACTAATGAAGTTCACTTACGTATAATTGATTGAAATGATTGAGTTTAACGCATACCGGGAATCGGGTTCATAAACCCCATGTACGGAACTCCGGATAATGTAAAAGTGTTATAGTTTAATGTCATGTGAGTTTGGAGTATAAACATATGAGTTTTTTTTGATAAAAACATAAACGGGTCGAATAATTCGTAAATGAATATTAAGCCGAAAGCATATAAGTTAAGAATTTCCTTAGTTCGGGTGTTAGATTTTGAGTCCATATGATAGAGGATGAATATACGGTCACGTGGGAAGAAACAGGAGGTTAAACGGTTAAACGGATTGAAAGTTACGCAAGTTTTAACGTAAACGGACGAAACAAAGATTCAGGTGCCGTAAATTACGGCCCAGGCCGTAATTTCCGGCCTCCCCTGCATCAGAATCATGTTTGAGGCCTGTAAACAGTAGGCAGGCCGTATAACGAACTCGTTTAAACACGTTTTAAGTTATGTATGACTAATCCCTCTTATGTTTTTGAGAATTGTAAGGCTTAACAACCTGGTTACAATTGTAAACGTCTATATGTATTCCGTCAGGAAAAATAATTACCTTCTGTTAGTCGGAACTGTTAGGTAATTATGAATAGAAGAAAAATGCCTGTAGCCTCTTACGTACATGATCTTTTCATTGGGAAGCTTATATTTAGGGTGTCTTAGCAAACCCTTTTGGAATGTCTTTTGGGTGTCTTAGCTTTTATTGCTTTCATATTCTTTACCGTATATTATGATGTCTACTAATCACATACGTCTTTATTATAAACGTGTTACATCAACTTATCAAGTATTCATATAAAACCATAACTAAACCAACTTAGGCATTTCGTCGAACATGTTGTGTGCGTATCGTTAGTTTAGCATAATGTACAAGCATCTTAAGCACAATTTCCATATTTCATTCATTGATTAACATAAACATCCCTAATTCCACAATTTACCATCCTAACCATGAACATATAGTTCTAAATCAGTTATTCATAAAAATTTCATCAGCATATTGCTTAAATCATCAACATCATACTAATTAGCCTAAAAGATTTCACAAATCTTTGATCATTTCATGACATTCAAGTGGGTTTTTACCCCCAAGTTCATCAACATAACAGATTCAAGCATAATTTACATTCCTAGTTGTTCATATCATCTAGCAAACATGTGTAATTCCATACATAATCACAACTTCCACAACCCACTTTCTCAAACTTTACCAAAACATAAAATTGAACTTACTTGATATCAATTCACTTAGGTAATCAAAGTTCTTGGCTCATGCATTCGATTAACCTTCATTTTCCCTTTCAATTTGATGGATTTTAGGGTGTTAGGGTTTTGATTTCCCTTGGCTCTCTCTCCCTCTCTTGTTCGCACATACCCTAGGGGAAAACCTTGAGCATTTTTTTATCAAATTATAACCCTCATTTACACATTCAGCCCTTCATCTTTTAGAGTATGTTCATATTAGTAATTTCCATACTAACTTGGTTACTTTCCTTTGGTTAACTTCATTTTCATAAAAAAGGGTTTTAAACTTACTATTATTTACAACACTTTCAAAATTGTAGAAATCTATATTTACCATTTCTTTTCATAAAAATATTGCTATTATAACATTAAAATATGACATACGAAATTTGGGGTGTTACAAGTCTACCCCCCTTAAATAAGGTTTCATCCCCGAAACCTGAACACATACATTCTGACAAGTTTATCTGTAACCCTTCGTAATTACATACCTCGAACTTTGATAACATGCTTTCATTCGATCATCCCTTGTGATGAATCGGTCATTACCACTCTAAACTTGTCTAATACACTTGGTAATTCACTCTTGTATGAAACAAGGTGATCCTATTACATTATTTCATGATTATTATTCAATTGTTCAAGCTGATTTCTTAAAACTTATCTGTCAGATTATTCATCCCCGCATACCTCTAACATCTATTTAGGGGAAAATAATTATCATAATATTTTAATATTCATACTTGTTCATTCCTATTCATTCATATATAATCACAAATCAAACATCCTTCAATAGTTTATAACTATTTAGCTTTCTACATACCCCCATCCTTCCAGGGCCAAAATCAAGCAAAATTTCTTTCATGTCCCTTGCTTGATAGTTCTTTTCATACAATTTCTTGCAATACCTGCGTAACCTTTACTCGAGACCAATATTTCTTTCACTGATGATCTATCATAACTGCATGGTTAACCATAGCTTAACGTATACGTTTATACAAATCGTGTACATATTATCTTGCTCTAACCTCTTTACCGTCTATCCTTAGGTTACAAGGGTCAACATAAGTCTTTAATCACGTCATCAGTATGATCATGTAATCAATACTTACATTTGGATAACTCATCTTACATTCGAGGTGTCACACTTAGCTATACTTGTCATCACATTTCATAGCTGTCATACATACGTCATTCATTCTAGCAATTGTAATACTAAGGTTATTACCTAACATTATGTCTCCAAGGGTTCATTCTTATCAACCTAGGTTCCGTTGCATACGAGATTATAAGCTTATTACGTATGCCACCCATTTTACGTATGAGTTACAAAACTTGGCACAACCATTCATTCGATAATTAAGTTTATACTCTACCACGTAGGGTTGTTTTGTAATACAAATCAAGAATCATGCGTATAAAAACTTTAACTCTCGACATTTCTTTAGATGTTTATCTTCTAAGAATTCCTCACATACGATAGGGAACTCGACAGAGGGCAAGATTTATTCAAATATCCATTTAAATATTCATCATATTTTACATTCCAGTCAACCCCTCTTTATGTAACATTCCATCTCTAACAGTTACGCATTCTTATATTTTCATTCTAGTTTCCTTCGACGTTAACCTTTCACATCTTTCATACAGTTCTTTCTAATTATTCTAAATTTGGCATACTAAGTGTGTACCCTGCTTTCTTAACAGTTCCTCACTTTTCTTTCCTTTCTACTACCCATTTTCCGACCTGTGGGTCGACTCTTACCATATTTCCATCATGACATTTCAAGACATCTAATAACCGTACTTTACAATAAACAAGAATTTAGAGCCGCCATTATTTCATGTATTGATATGAAGATTATAATTTATTTACTAGCATTATGAGTCATTTACTTATGCCTTCCAAGTTGCTAACCATACTTGTTCCTTCACTATGCCGTTAGAAACAATAATGCTCACCATGAGCCTACTACTTGATTCCTCTATTATTAATATCATCATTCTTCCTATTCACCCCTTCTTGTGGCGTAAAAACTTTGACTACTAATGTATGTGTGTGTGTATATATATATATACGTATACATAGTCTTGCCTCAACATTTAATAACTCTATTACTATTAGTTGCTTGTAAATCCATTCCTACAGTATGGACTAATTCGCATATATGTACTTCCTTATTGATTTTTAGACATACTTGTTATCATTTTACCATTTCTTACAAAAATCTCTATCCTCGTCGGTGCTCAAATCATCCATGTAGGTCTTAGCCCATTTTTCATTTTAGTCCTCGTAAATCGATCATCACATGCTTAATACGCAACGTGTTCGGAGCATACTTCTTTCATCATAATCTTATTACCTCAACATCCTTCCATGTATATATATAATTACTTACACCATCACATGTTACCACATTTGTCATATGTTTTACTTTTACTCGTATATCCCGTTTAAGTCTACGGCGATTAACTATCAACATATCCCTACTCATATTCCCACGACCAACGGCAATATATGTCACATACATTCACATACGCATTACTTATATATATATATAGGTATGTGTTCTTTTTGTCCTACATTATGGTTGACCCACCTGGCTATCTGTGCCACTTACTTGTTATGCTTATACTTATCTTTTAGTTAGGTGGAGAAAAAGCATATCCTCATTTGCTTTCATACTTTCCTTCCCACCTAATGACTCTAACTTTCATCCGTCTTCAACCCTTTCTTAAGGCTCTATCCATGCTTACCCCATAAATATCTTCCTTTAGAATTTTAATTCTATTAACATTTACTTTTTGTTTGACAAAATTTTCATCCTTAGGACTATACTATACTTGAAATTCTATCATCCTTTCATGTTCAATATTTTCTAAGCTTATTCGTAATTATCTTCCTACCTTTCATTACATGTTAGGACCATACCATCCCCTTCCGTAATCATTGCTTTTATTCCTTTCTACCGTGTCATTTGTTATCGTTTGTATTTCCTTCGCCCGTCATCTACATTAAGCATTTTCTACATTCATTACTTCATATACTTTCCATGTCATCTCAAGTCACATTGATGTATTCATAATCATGTTTCAATAACTTTTATTCCACTTGTACATCATCATCAACATCGGTCATGGCAGGCCACATCATGCATGCCTTTCGTTCATAGGGGGAATGGAATCCCTCATCCTTCTTACTTACTTTCTCGCACCATCCGCTACTCGGAACATATTTTATTAACAATTTCTTTGTTTTCATCAGCCATCTACTAAATCATTCGAGATCATTGTTAAAATTTATTCTTTAGTCATGTTCACTTCGTTCTAACATTTTAAGTTTTTATACTTTCCTTTCTTTCATGCTAGGTGTTAACGGTCCTTTATGACCACACCACATATCTCTTATTATAGGGTTGATAAACCCAACTAGAACTTCATTCACAACCTTCCAATCATATATGTTCTTACTTCGAAACATTTCGACATGACCCGGTTGACATTTAGAGGATCCTAATTATCATAGGTTGCATTTTCGGAAACTTTAACGAAACTATTGGATTTGCCTTAAGAAATATTCTACATCATAGTTTAGGAAATATGTTAGTATGCCTAACATATTTCAATGACTTTCATTCTCTTACTTATTACACTTTCGTTAATTTTATATATACTTTTCACTTCATTATATGTTACTTCATGCCATCATGCTTACGTCTTATTGACCTTTGTCATTTTAATTATGGTTATCATGCTTTTATTTCATAATTCCGGGTGTTAATAGCCACTTAGTGACCATACCGCATTCCTTTCATCATCCTCGGTGTTGACGGCTACTTCATGCCCACGCCGCATACCATTCATCATCCCCGGTGTTTATGGTCACTTTGTGACCACACCGTATACCATTCAGCATTCTTGGTGTTAACGGTCATTTCGAGACCACACCATACCATTCATCATTCTCGGTGCTAACGTTCACTTCGTGACCACACCGCATACCGTTTATCATAGGGCATCATCTTTACCATCATTATTGGTAATATCATCATCATCATTTATACTCACTGCACCCGCCATCTACAATTACATACTTTATTAGATACCATATCATTCTTTTCTTTATCATTCATGCATTATTTGCTTTCAATAATTCATTTACGTAGGTCATAAAACCATACTATCCTTCATTACGAACATTCTAGACATGTTAATCAAAACATACATTCATTCTTACACTTACTTCTTATTCCTTGTTCTTTAACTAATAGCCTTCGTGTTAGTCAACTTATATTCATGGTTTCATCATCATTCATGTTTACATTGTCCGCCATCTACATAAAACATTCATTTCATTCATTAAATTTCTTTTCACACTTTCCTTCATCATAATTAACTCATTTTATCATACTATAATCAATTTACATTTCATACTTCATGCATTATCGTCATCGACGATCATGTCGTATCCTGTAGATCAAAATCTTTGATCGCAACGATTTACCTTTTCATCCTTCATGTATACTTTCCCTCATCATTCTTAATATCAAAATTACCTTAAACATTGGTTACGAGGCCTTAGAAACCGTTTAAAACAAGTCACGTATTCAAAACAAACAAATTAAAAAAAAAATTGCCAGCAATTGAATTCCTCGCGGGCCGCGAAGGATAGCCCTCTATGTCACACCCCGATTTCCACACGTTTCACCGGTGGGCCCGGTGGGGGATTACCGTGACGTAGTTGGCAACAATATAGTCAAACCACACAATATTTAAATGCACAGCGGAAGCATAAAGATAAATATATTTCAACCATCGAATGTAATATCCAAGTATCACAAGTAGTCGAAATAAATCCACAGGGGATCAAAATAAAATAGAAATATTGTTCAACAGATAAAGGCATCCCAAGCTTGTGAGACTCTAACGATGCTAAGGAGTGGCCAGCCTATTTCGAGTAGAACCTGCATTTAATCTTTTTGGGGAAAATACGTCAGTTTACACTGGTAAATACATTCAACCGACACTTTTGTAAAAGGTTTAATAAAATTGATTTGAATGCACAAGGCACAAGCTCTTTATAACTTGGGATAAATAATCAATTAAATCTTGTAAAAGAATTACATGTTCACTATGCGTTCGGTCGCCTGGGTCGTGTTGGGTTTAAGGTTAATAGACACGCCACGAAGCATAAAGCCGTGGCGGGAAAACCAACGGTTATACCTTTATAATTATAGACTGTCACACCCCGATATTTCCACGTATTACCGGTGGGCCCGGTGGGGAGTACGTGACGTAGTTGATATCATCATAGTCAAACCACACAATTTAAATGCACAACGGAAGCAAAAATATATTACAATCCGATATGAAGTAATATCCAAGTATTACAATACGGAAAGTAAAAGATCCACAGGCGGATCGCAAATAAAATAAAACATTGTTCAACAGACTTCAGGCATCTAAGCTTGCGAGACTTCTATATGATGCTAGGAGAAACCAGCCTATTACGCGTAGTACCTGCACTTAGTCTTTTTGGGAAAATACATCAGTTTTCACTGGTAAATACAATTCAACTGACTCATTTTGAAAAGGTTTTTAAAAATTGATTTGAATGCCCGTGGCACAAAACATTTTATAACTTGGGATAATTATTTGCTTAATAATCTTGTAAAAGAATTACATGTTCGTTATGCGTTCAGTGGCCCGGGTCGTGCCGGGTTAAAGATTAATAGACACACCACTTAATATAATTCGCCGCGAGACTCCTCCCGTGCCGACGATTATACATAATAAAATGCACTACGGGTGTACGCCTACACCCGTGTGCTAAGGTCGTGGCCATTCTTTGAATGATGCCAAGGATATCCGGGACATGGTCATTAAACCCCCTAAGGCGTTAAACAAACAAAACAGCATTTTTAAACGAGTTAATTTGACAGCACTTAACCATCAACTGGTTAAGGTCAATTCCCCGACCAAGCGGTATTTTATATACCGTACCCCAAGCCCGTATAGGGAAAATAAGTTAAACGTATTTACCTGAGCTAAATATAAATTTAATCCCAGCCGTATACCACCAAGCAAGTACAGATAGCTTTTACTGGGCTCCTAAATCTGGAACGAAGGTTTTTAATAACCTATTAGATTTCTAACGGGTCTTTAATTTGGCCTAAGCCTAGACCGGTTAGTTCTTAAATGAAGATTACGGTTTAAACACACGATAAGGCGAAGACCGTTTTTAGAATGTGGTTTTGACCCAACAAGCTTGCATACTTGTTTAATATGGGTAACTTAATCACATTCTGGATTTTGAGACCGAAATGATATGGTTTGACCCGTTTCGGCTATAATGGGTAAACTAGTTACCTACGCCGATCCGAACGCATAAAGTGCGTAACGAGTAACCATAACAGTCATATACAAGTTTCCTAAGTTAATATGCCTTAAACATGTTGTGATATCGGAATGATACCTTCCATCATGCCCCAAATGGTTTTAAACTCAATTTATGCCTCATAAGGGCATTTTGGTCATTTTAAAGGGTGTAAAAGGGTTTAAATAATAACCTGAGTTACAGGTCTGATTAAATCAGTAAATAAACTTAATTTACTAAGTTATAACAGTAGGGTATTAATCCTTATGTGAAATTTATCAATCTTAATCATTCTAGACACCGTAGGGGCGTTTTGGTAATTTCAAAAATGCCTAAAAGGTCAAAACAGAAATTCTGAGTTTAAGTTATCCTCCTACTGTTAAAATATAAAATTTTACTGAATACATCAGTTGGTTTCAATCCCATATGCTTAAATAGGTTCTAGTGCATACTTATGTGCTAAAAACGCTTAAAAAAGGCGATTTGGAGCCATTTCCGGGTTTTATAAAGAAAGCTGATATTTTTAAAATTCTAGAAGGCTCAAAATAATATATTTAATATATTAGATCAGTAGAAAAAGGTTTGGGGTCAATCGGATTTATAAAACTCATTTTATGGCTTAAAAGGGCAAAACCGGCATTAGCCGAATTAAGCTTAGAACACTAATTTATGCTCAGCCTAAAATTGAATAAAAATCTTTAAAAATCCCAAAATATTATTTTAATACAGTAGGTATAAAGTTTTATACAAAAATTTGGGTTTAGATAGGCTATATGCAATTTACGCTATTTAATTACTAAAGAAGCTTCTAATTACGCTATTGAGCATAACTCCTAATCTAGACCTCAAACTGATGTCGAATTTTATGGACAACTTTATAATTCAGTAGTGAAGGTTTCTATCCTCTCACATTTTCAAAAATATTGTTTTAAGGTCAAAAGGGCATAACGGTCAACAATTCGGCATATAACGGAAACTTGCAAATGAATAGGATAACTAAGGATTCAGGTTGTATAACCTCAGAGGGTTACACTAACCCATAACATGATCCTAAAGGAATCCTAAGGCATATCTAAATAAGTCTAATTCGGGCCAGAACTGAAAGTCAAAGCAAAAGTCAACTTTCGCGACTTTCAGCTCCGAACCGGGCCTATACTTAGAATTGTCGGGTTGAATCATGCTTAGACATGTTCAACTAATATTTACCAAGTTATTAATGTGGCAAAACTGATTTTATGACTTCTAATTTAATAGTTATGCATTTTATTTAAAACTAACCCGTTTGACTTTAATTTGACCCGACAATTAAACTAAGTAAACTTGGTAATTAGGAGGCGCCCTTTTGAGGGTTAATCACCTACTAATTACGGTCACGTAGGCATGTTCGTTCCGAACCATGGCTCAACCGATTAAAAGTCAAAGCGTTTATCGAAACGTTTGACCTTTCGGCTATAACCGCTAGAAATTTAAACTAGGCACGAAAGGGTACTTACAAGAGGTCCTATGAACTGAAGGAGGTTCTCAAAAAGAGTTCAAGACCCTCACAAATTAGAGATCATAGCAGATTTGAAGGAAATGGTGCAAATGAGAGCCAAATTCAATGGGTATATATAGGTTTTTGAGGACCGTTAGGATCGTTTCTTGATAAACGTGATCACATCTGGACCGTACACCTTTACCCCTTGTTTTAGAGATCTATGGGCTGCCCAAGGACTGAAGAAAACCATTTGCAATTGATTAAAACAACTGTAACAGCTGGTAACAGCTGGAAATCAAGTTTCTAAAATGGCAGTTTTGGTCCCTGCATGCTTCTAGCCCCTTTCTGATGCGTTTGAGGCCCGTTAAACCATTTTTAAGGCTATAAAATGATGCCTAAGCATAGGGAATATGAAACATGCTCAAAAATATGCCGAATGTCGATTAGTTTGGCCGTACGGTCACGTTGTGCGTCGAATTACGACGAAACACGGACAGACGCTAAAAACGATCCAAAATACGCGACGAGAGGAATTTTATCACGTCACACACTAAAATAAAATATTTTAGTGCTTAAATAAATTTTTGGGTGTCCCGGGATATTCAGAACGCGAGATATGCGCAAAAGTGCAAACTTGTGCACTTTTTGACACTTTTAGTCCCTGCATGACATAAAAGTTTATTTTTGCGCACCAAACACCTCTAATCCTATACCTAAGCTATATAAAGGATAAATATGGTATGTTTAACTGATGAACATATTCCGGAAGGTCCGTTACCATACGATTCGACCTACATTTGCAGTTTGACGCAATTAGTCCCTTAATTGCGCAAAGTAGCGCGAAATGCCGTTTAATGATATCTAAGCCTTCCATGGCCCATAATAATCATTCCCAAGCATATATTTAAATATTACTACACTCCCGTTTGCTTAAATGGTCCCCAAAGGGCGTATATTCAAAAGTTGACGCTTTAGGTCCCTCTATTGCGCAAACTTGCGCATCTCCTCATTTAATAGCATTGAAGCCTCATCTAATCCATATTAGGCATTCTTGAAAGTATTATTAAACATCACGATGCTTCGGGTCCGCCAAAAGGTCATTCAGAGGTAAAATTAAACATATTGACACTTTTAGCCCCTCTAACTTGCAAAGTTGCGCGTAACTTTACTTATAGGCATAAAAACCTTAGTTGGCCATTACTTGGCATTCCCGAGAGTATAATTAAATATCATGAAGCTCCCGGTTTGTTAAAAGGTCACTCAGAGGTAAGAATTAACATGTTGACGCTTTTAACCCTTCATTGCGCAAACTTTCAATTAATTACGCAAACGGCTACACTTTATTATCAAGTGGCACATTTGTGAACGTCACCATCGTGAGAGGTTATTTAGAAACTTATTTTAAGTATGCTAACACTTCTAGTCCTTTCAAAATCAAAGTTTTCGATTTTTCAAAAAATTAGTCCCTAAACTTCGCTGTTTGACTTCGTCAGGGTTCATTACACGTGTCAATACATCATTGGACGTGATTTTACGAGGTGTTACATAGACACATTGTCGGGTGTACGCCTACACCCGCGTGTCGAGGTCGTGGCCATTTCGTAAAATGATGCCAAGGATATCCGGGACATGGTCATTAAACTCCCAAAGGCGTAAAGCCAACAAAACAAATTTTTAAACGGGTCACATTGATAATACCCAACTACTAATGAGTTGGGGTTAATTGCCCGACCAAGCGGTATTTTATATGCCGTAACCCAAGCCCGTATAACGGAAAATAAGTTAAAAGTATTTACCCGAGCAAGTAATAACTTCAATAAACAAATGCAAGTATCTTTTACCAGTCTCCTATTCTGGAACGAAGGTTTATAACAACCTATTAGAATCCTAACGGGTCTTTAATTTAGCCTTAGCTTAGACCGGTCAGTTTCAAAGGATAATTACGGTTTAATCGCGTGAAAGGCGAAACCCGGGAATGGAATGTGGTTTGGATCCAACAAGTTTGAAGACTTGTTTTATGTGGGTAATATAACCACACTCTGGATTTTGAGGTAAAAACGATAAGGTTTGACCCGTTTCGGCTAGTTTATGTAAACTAGTTACATAAACCGAACCGTACGCGTAAAAGGCGTAACGGGTAACCGTAAGAGTCCTACCACAGGTTTCCTAAGTTAATATGCTCTAAAGAGGTTGTGGTATAAGTAGGATACCTTCCATTATGCCCGTAACGAGTTTAATCCCAATATACGCCCCATAGGGGTATTTCGGTCATTTTAAAGATTATAAAAGAGGTTTCCGAGTTCTACAGGAAATCTGAGTTTTCTGAACAGTTTATAAAGTTCAAAATACTTTATTTATTATTTAAAATCAGTAGCAACTGGAATCGGGTCAAAATACCATGTAGAACTCAAGTTATGTCCGAAAAGGGTATATTCGGTATTTACCGAATCGATGCCATAACCGCAGGTTATGAGCAGGTTAAAAATCTTTAAAAATCCCAAAATATTATCTTACATCAGTGTGTAAAAGGTTTCGTGTCGAAACTTGGGTTTAGATAGGCTTTACGCTAAATGCGCCGTTTAATTACTAAAGTTTCCGTAATTGCGCTATTTAGCATAACTCCTATTCTAGACCTCGGATTGACATGAAATTTTAGGGACATGCTTAGAAATCAGTAACTAAGGTTATTGTCCTTTCACATGTCCAAAATTATCATTTTAAAGTTAAAAGGACGTTATGGTCAACATTTAAGCATATAACGGAAATGTGCAAACGACTCGGACAAACAACGAACCGGTCACAGAGGTTCATCCCATCATGTAACCTAGTCCTAGGAGAGTCCTATGGCATATCTAAATCATACCATAACGGGTCAGAACTGAAGTCAAAGCAAAAGTCAAAGTTTTGCGACTTTCGGTTCCGAACCGGGTCAAAATAGTAAATGGTCGGATCAAACAAGCTTAGACCACTTATAATACTTATTATCATGATGTATGAGTGTTAAAACAGGTTACACGCCATCTACATTACTGATTATGCATAAAATCAAAAGTTAGCATTCTGTTGACTTTTTCTAAGCAACTTTGACCCGACATTTGGACTAGTAAGAATGGGAATCATAGGGTGCCCTTTTAGGGGTTTAATGCCCACATAATTACCAACATATAACTACCTTTGACTCGACAAATCACTGGACTATTTGTGATTTATCGTTAAGTCAACCTTTAGTTACGACGGATTGACTTTTAAGCTATATCTAAGCAAAAACTAAACCAAGAAGGGTGGAGCATACTTACAAGAGTCCTATGCACGACCAGGGATGAGTAGTGAGAGTTCTTGAGCTCCAGAAGTGATCAAGAAAGCAGTTTGAGTATTGATGCACATCATGGCCTTTTATAGTAGTTTAGGATGCATAAGATCATCACAACAAGGCCTACAAGTGTTCTTGGATGATCAACAACTGTCCCTGAGTGCTAGGGGACGTTTAGGGGGCACCCATGCTCTCATTATGAGTAGTGATCGGCCATTTGCCTCTGCCTCCTCTTCTAATTGCTGGTGGCATATTTCCTGCATAAACAGATTTTTAAACCAACAATAAACAATAAAAGACAAACTAGAACAACAATTCGAATTTGTCCTATGTTCTTGTCTAGACTCGAGTAAGTGCAATTGTGTCATTGAGATTAAACACATAAGGATAGTGTTTAATTCACTCACCGTTGGCTCTGATACCAACCTGTCACACCCCGATTTCCACACGTTTCACTGGTGGGCCCGGTGGGGGATTACCGTGACGTAGTTGGCAACAATATAGTCAAACCACACAATATTTAAATGCACAGCGGAAGCATAAAGATAAATATATTTCAACCATCGAATGTAATATCCAAGTATCACAAGTAGTCGAAATAAATCCACAGGGGATCAAAATAAAATAGAAATATTGTTCAACAGATAAAGGCATCCTAAGCTTGCGAGACTCTAACGATGCTAAGGAGTGGCCAGCCTATTTCGCGTAGAACCTGCATTTAATCTTTCTGGGGAAAATACGTCAGTTTACACTGGTAAATACATTCAACCGACACTTTTGTAAAAGGTTTAATAAAATTGATTTGAATGCACAAGGCACAAACTCTTTATAACTTGGGATAATTAATCAATTAAATCTTGTAAAAGAATTACATGTTCACTATGCGTTCGGTCGCCCGGGTCGTGCCGGGTTTAAGGTTAATAGACACACCATGAAGCATAAAGCCGTGGCGGGAAAACCGACGGTTATACCTTTATAATTATAGACACATTGTCGGGTGTACGCCTACACCCGCGTGTCGAGGTCGTGGCCATTTCGTAAAATGATGCCAAGGATATCCGGGACATGGTCATTAAACTCCCAAAGGCGTAAAGCCAACAAAAAAAATTTTTAAACGGGTCACATTGATAATACCCAACTACTAATGAGTTGGGGTTAATTGCCCGACCAAGCGGTATTTTATATGCCGTAACCCAAGCCCGTATAACGGAAAATAAGTTAAAAGTATTTACCCGAGCAAGTAATAACTTCAATAAACAAATGCAAGTATCTTTTACCAGTCTCCTATTCTGGAACGAAGGTTTATAACAACCTATTAGAATCCTAACGGGTCTTTAATTTAGCCTTAGCTTAGACCGGTCAGTTTCAAAGGATAATTACGGTTTAATCGCGTGAAAGGCAAAAACCGGGAATGGAATGTGGTTTGGACCCAACAAGTTTGAAGACTTGTTTTATGTGGGTAATATAACCACACTCTGGATTTTGAGGTAAAAACGATAAGGTTTGACCCGTTTCGGCTAGTTTATGTAAACTAGTTACATAAACCGAACCGTACGCGTAAAAGGCGTAACGGGTAACCGTAAGAGTCCTACACAGGTTTCCTAAGTTAATATGCTCTAAAGAGGTTGTGGTATCAGTAGGATACCTTCCATTATGCCCGTAACGAGTTTAATTCCAATATACGCCCCATAGGGGTATTTCGGTCATTTTAAAGATTATAAAAGAGGTTTCCGAGTTCTACAGGAAATCTGAGTTTTCCGAACAGTTATAAAGTTCAAAATACTTTATTTATTATTTAAAATCAGTAGCAACAGGAATCGGGTCAAAATACCATGTAGAACTCAAGTTATGTCCGAAAAGGGTATATTCGGTATTTACCGAATCGATGTCATAACCGCAGGTTATGAGCAGGTTAAAAATAATTAAAAATCTTTAAAAATCCCAAAATATTATCTTACATCAGTGTGTAAAAGGCTTGGTGTCGAAACTTGGGTTTAGATAGGCTTTACGCTAAATGCGCCGTTTAATTACTAAAGTTTCCGTAATTGCGCTATTTAGCATAACTCCTATTCTAGTACTCGGTTTGACATGAAATTTTAGGGACATGCTTAGAAATCAGTAACTAAGGTTATTGTCCTTTCACATGTCCAAAATTCTCGTTTTAAAGTTAAAAGGGCGTTATGGTCAACATTTAAGCATATAACGGAAATGTGCAAACGACTCGGACAAACAACGAACCGGTCACAGAGGTTCATCCCATCATGTAACCTGGTCCTAGGAGAGTCCTAAGGCATATCTAAATCATACCATAACGGGTCAGAACTGAAGTCAAAGCAAAAGTCAAAGTTTTGCGACTTTCGGTTCCGAACCAGGTCAAAATAGTAAATGGTCGAATCAAACAAGCTTAGACCACTTATAATATTTATTATCATGTTGTATGAGTGTTAAAACAGGTTACACGCCATCTACATTACTGATTATGCATAAAATCGAAAGTTAGCATTCTGTTGACTTTTTCTAAGCAACTTTGACCCGACATTTGGACTAGTTAGAGTGGGAATCAGAGGGTGCCCTTTTAGGGTTTTAATGCCCACATAATTACCAACTTATAACTACCTTTGACTCAACAAATCACTGGACCATTTGTGATTTATCGTTAAGTCAACCGTTAGTTACGACGGATTGACTTTTAAGCTATATCTAAGAAAAAACTAAACCAAGAAGGGTGGAGCACACTTACAAGAGTCCTATGCACGACCAGGGATGAGTAGTGAGAGTTCTTGAGCTCCAGAAGTGATCAAGAAAGCAGTTTGAGGTGTGAAGAACATTGATGCACATCATGGCCTTTTATAGTAGTTTAGGATGCATAAGATCATCACAATAAGGCCTACAAGTGTTCTTGGATGATCAACAACTGTCCCTGAGTGCTAGGGGACGTTTAGGGGGCGCCCATGCTCTCATTATTGCTCAATAAGTCGGTTAAAACACTCAACAGTGCTTATGTCCGACTTTTCTACATCTGGGGCATTGACGCGTCCCGCGTAAAGGATCACTCAACCTTTACGCGGCCCGCCAGAATCCTTCTGACAAGCCCATATCTTCTACTGTCAATGCGGCCCGCGTAAAGTCCCTTGATACTTTTACGCGGCCCGCCTGAGACCAAAAAGTAAGATTTTTCAAACCTTTTCAATTATTACTGTTGGTCTTTGGCGATTCGAAGGGGTAACTTTGCGTTTTTGTTGGTGCAGTCATCTGTCGCCTTCGTCTAATGTCGAGTCCGGGTTGCGATGCGGTTCTGATCAAGCGTGATGTCATCATGTTTAATGATGACATCATGTGACATCATCACAAGATTATAATCAGCAACTTCAGTATTCGATAATAATCATATTGTATTGAAAGTGTTATAGTAACCTTGTGTTATGATAGGACCAATTGAAGGTCCAATGGGAAGTCTACAATTGAAGGTCCAATAGAAAGTTGTTCTTGAAGGCTCAATGATAAAGTTCACAAAAGGACAAACATTTATGAAGACATTATGGAGGATCGCTTATTTGGTAGTCAAGGTGGGATCGCTTATACGGCAAGTTAACGGTTCGCTTTTACGGTTTAGTGTAGGATCGCTTTTATGGGTGTCACTATGAGCGGTCCTAGTTTAGTATAAATAGGCTTGATGTTCATTTCATTTGTAACATTGTTCAGATCTGATACCGAGGTATTGCCGGTTTTCCTTGTAAACGTAAACGTTGTAAAATCAATCTACAAGAGGTTTAAAGTGTGATTCTAGCTGTGTACATGTCCGTTTCTTTGTTTCCGCCGCTGAAACGTATTCGAGCTATTCCGAACGACTCGTTTAGATCGAAATCGATCCTACAGTTTTGGGCCTCGTTAATTTATGTATAAGGGCCTCGTGACTTTTACCCTCGCCGTTAAATCCTCGGTTAACTTATTATTACCCGAAACGTCCTAACTTTCAAGGTTGGCACTTTTAACCCCTCGCATACGAATTTGATCATAACTTTCTCGTTTTAAAACGGAACGTTGCGAAATTTATATCGTATATTCTAGTGAGCGTAATTTACTGTTACAAAGTCTCGGGTTTTGTTAAAGGGTCACTCAGAGGTATAACTTAAACATGTTGGCACTTTTAACCCATGTAGTTTGTAATCTCTCACTTTCTTCCACATTTCATTCCGTACGATCCATGATTTATTCGTTTGAAGGTACGAGCATCATTTAGGGTTACTGTACAGTATATTTATACCTCGTTGACATTTTGAACCCTCGAATTCACATACTTTCAATGCTTGTCAACTTTAGTCCTTCTTTAGTATTTATTACCACGTGTAAACCTATGACACGTGTCAATACATTATTGGACGCAAAAATTTCGAGGTGTTACACTCTAGCTATCGCGGGCCGCGACCGCAACCGCTGTCGCGTGATGCGACGGTGATTTCACGCGACACCCCCTTTTTTCACAGAGTGTTCGGTCTGGGTTGCTGCATCTGCCCAGCTCTAACCTTTTCTAAAAATACTAACTTTAAAACTCCATATCTCTAGTTCTACTAGTCCGTTTTACTCGATTCTTTTTCCTACGTGTCCGTAATTTAAACACGGACCCGTTTAACATCATCATTTACCTTAAAACTCAGTTTATGAACGAAATCCTATAATTCCCTTTTTATTCTTAACTATAAGCATAATCAAATTTGTTGGTGCAGTTGTCTGTCGACTACATCTTCGTTCGAGTCTTAGGGTAGGGCAGATCGTATTGTATACGTGTTTAGAGTATTAGGTCCACTTTTATGGTCATTAGGTAGTTGGTCCGCTTATTTGTACAATGCTAGGATCGCTTATATGGACATGTCCATATAAGCGAACCAAGCTGGTCACATAAGCGACCCATGCTGGTCAAATAAGCGATCCATGGAGCCTATATATATGTGGGTCATTTGAGCGGTTCGAGTGTGTGTTTTTCAAGGTGTAACGGTGAAGCCCTGCCTGTTTGTCTCCAAGGACTTGTAATTTGACAGTTAATCAATAAAGGAGACGTTAAGTAGTGAAATCAAGCTTTACGAAGACTAATTCAATGAATTCCGCCTCTGAATTAGTCTAAGCGCTCTTCTGAACGACTCGTCAGGTCGGAAAACGATCCTACAAGTGGTATCAGAGCTCAGGAGGAAGAGTTCTTACCGTTTAGCTCGATTTACGCTCAAAATTCTGATTTCTACACTTTCTTTTCTCATTTCGGAGAGATTTCACGGTCGGAATTCGCTCAAATTCTCACAGACTGTGTATAATCATACTTATACAAACCCTTGGAAGTTTCAGGACGAAATTCAGCTTAAAAACCGATCAAAACATGTTCAATGTGTGACTCGCTCGGAGTGACGTCATTGTGAACCGCTCTTAGATCATAGTTGGTTCGCTCATCCGTACTAGTTTAAGTCTGGACCGCTTCAAAATTTGTGTTTGAACCACTCATTTGACAAATTCTGGACCGCTCATTAGTGCAATAGGTCTGGATCGCTCAAAAATTTTGCTTGGACCGCTTTTAGGACAGTTGTTGATCCGCTTGAACGGACAGTGTTTGGTTCGCTTTTTAGTCAGTCCGCTCGAACGGACATTGTGTTCGGTCCGCTCCAACGACATTAGACTGATTCGCTTATTTGTCACTCGGTCCGCTTATTGATACATGGTCCGCTCATCTGGTTCAGTTCAAAATTTCTGGTCCGCTCGATTGACTGGCTCGCTTATTTGACAGCTGATTGTTTCGTTTTTATTCAACAAACACGTATTGGGATTTTGTGAAAAATGACGATGTTATTTGATGAACAAGAAAACAATAAGCTTGAGGATTTTAATAATTGGTATATGAGAAATATGGATACCGATTATAGAAATGTGAGCTTGGATATTTGGACTTAAAGTTTTGAACTATTCATATGTCAAAAGGAGGAAACGTTGAAAGAAATAGAAAACCGGTTTAAAATTTTAACGGACAATATGTGGTGGAGGGGTATTAAGATGTCAAATGATGAATATCTATCAAAATTGACAACTGCATTACCTGCTAAATGGGATGAGTTTATGGCTGAGCTAAAACAGAGAGATTTTTTTCCAGGGCTCTTTCCATATCAGTTCTTTAATGAAGTTAGAGCAGAGTTTTATAAGGAAGAAAAGAAAAAGAGGGATTTTTTGGCTAAGATGGAAAAGAATTTGGATAAATTGGAGTTGGACGTACTCATTGAAGTTGATAGAAGAATTTGTGTGTTTCTTGCAACAAAGAGTATTCTGAAATATGATATCAAAAGGAAATGTTATATTGATGATAGTATGAATCCTATTGATTTTGTTAAACTCTTTTATGCAGGTACAGACAAGATAGAAACAAAGAACACTCCAAAAGATGAAGAATCTGTAGAGTTTGAATCTTCAAGTTCTGCATCAGTATGCTTAAAATGTGACAGTTTCAAGACTGAAAATGACAAACTCTTGAAGGATGCGGAAAGTTTGACATCGGAAGTCAAGAAGTTAGAAGATGTGAAACAAGCTGATGATAATCAGATTCTTATTTTGAAGGAAAATTGTGAGAAGTTGAAAGCTGAAAATGACAAACTGTTAAGTAATTGGAACAGTTTGACATTTGAAAACAAGAAGTTGAAGGACAAAGAAAAGGTTCTTGAAGAGAAAATTAAGGATTTTGAAATTGAAAAATCAAAAAGTGAAAAGGAATTTCAAAATTAACTGAAAATTCTTGAAGAGGGGAGAAATGTTTTTAGCCAAAACAACTTTGAAAAACAAAAATTGATCGATTCACATCTTCAGAAAATTATTAAACTTGAAAAAGAAGGTGAAAGTGCTCGAAAGAAAATCAAAGAGCTGGAAAAAGAGTTTGAAAGCAAAAAGAAATCGTCAGAAGATGAAGATTTTTGGATTAAGCTGGAAAACAAGAATCTAAAAGCGAATGAATCAAAATTTCAGGAACAGATAAAAGTTTTGATGAATGAAAAATCTGTTCTTGAAAATTTGAAGAATGATAATGAGAAAACAATCAAGTCTCATTTTGGGAGAATATCTCAGCTTGAAAGTGAAGCTGAGAATTCGAGGAACAAAATTGATGAACTTGAGAAGAAATTGATAGGTTTTGTGACTAAATCAGACAGTTTGAATTTTCCCTGTCCAAAACCAATCAATTCTGTTCCAATAAGTGACTGTGTCACAAACTTTGACTCTGTCAAAGTTGAAGAATGTGATGAAAAATCTGATGATAAAAAAGAAAAATTTCAGAAAACTGTTCTGCAATCAACTGAAAAGGGTGAATGCTCGAAGTAAAAACCTTTGAAGAAGAGAGCAGAACAGAAACAAAAAATTAAAAATGAGAAAATTGTTCAAAAAGATAATAAAAGCTCATCAGATCGATCATCCAATCAAAATGAAAAATTACAAAAAATAAAAAATGAAAACTCAAAAAATGTTGGTAATAAGTGGTGCAGGTCGGACCACAGTGCTTCAAAGCAAAATCCAGCAAACTTGAGGAAAGAATATCACCAAGCCAAACAATGCTTTGATCTGAGCGTTTGGACTCAAAATGGTGATTGGTACGATAACAGAGTGTGTTACAGCTGCGGATATCACGGACACATTGCTGTTAACTGCCAGTATTGGAGTTATGAGACCAGGAGGTGCTTTAACTGCAACATCAAAGGTCACATTGCCAGAGATTGCCCAAGGAGATCGAATGAAAGATTGAGGGCTAATTCTCAGAAATCGGCAAAGATTCCAGTCAAAGTCAAGCCCCGGGAACAGAAGGTTCTGAAACCTAAAGTTCAAGAACAGTCAATTCAGAAAAAGACAGACTGAGGAAAAAGAGGAAGAAGGCAAGAGAATATCTCGAGAAGATATTGTTCTCGGGTTCATCCGTTGGGAAGAATAAAAGTTCTGATGAATCAACTCCTTCAATTGCAAAGTCTAGCAAGACAGATTCATCAGATACAAATCTGAGGACGAAAGAGGAAAAGAAGAAGAAGAAAATGGTCGGCGATGAATCTGACAGATCAAAGTCAGACAAGCCACCTGCAGGCAATGATTCTGGTTTATCAAAATCAGAGGAGCAATTGGTTGAGGTAAAAAAGGAGAATTCAAGTTTAACAATGGATGATGCAAATTTTCCACCATTGTTGAACAAGAATTCGAAATCACCCAAGGACCGTCAGGCTTGGGTGAATCTGTTTGAATGAAAAACCTGACTTGCCGGAGATCCCAAGATGGTATTGTGGATCATGAATCGGCATCTTTCTAAATCTGTGTTTGAAAAGTTGCAGGACTTGCCGGAACTCCCAGGTTTGTAAGCGAGGAGTAGGAATCGGCATCTTGAGAATTCAACCAAAAGATGGTAATTGGTTGAAAACCAGGTTTAAAAAGCTTAATTGCTAAATCTACAAGTGGTTGTATGTTTGTGGTTGTTATAAATGTTTTAAAATGAGAACTAGCTGATCTTACAAGTGGTTAAACCAAGGTCATTAAATTGGACTTGATTTAATTATCATTCAAGAATTTGGTAAACAATGTGAAGATTTTGCCCCATTTTTACAAAAGGTAAAAACAACTAAACTTATTTTCCGGAAAAACCATTCTGATTAAAACAAACTTGAGTGTTTTGAAATCATTATGGGAAAATAGTTTGTTGTGAGGGGGAGTTCTGATTGTTTAAGCCAAACGGATGGAGAATTGAAGTGATTCTCATCAGGTTGTCATGTTTTTGTACAGTTTGTTTCAAATTTTCCCAGAAAATCAAAATTGAAACATATTTTGATTTTAGGGGGAGAAAAATTAAAAAAAAAAAAACACAAAATTTGAAAATGTCAAAAACATTGAAAAATTAAAACTGAGTTTTGTTGCAAAATAAGAGGAAATGATAGTAAATCAGTGGACTATCACAGCACGCTAAAGAAATGTAATGTCAAATGTGATAAATGGTCTCACTGATGATGTGACGATAGGTTTTTGTACATTTAGTAGATTTATTCGGGATATAAACTTAGAATTTCAAACTTGTGAAATTCGTGGGGAACACTACTTGGATATATAGGTAACCCCTGAAATCTCGTTTGAAAGGTCTCGTATTCTGATATACTAGGTGTTTATACTCTATGATGTCTGGGGTATTATTCCGGGACTTCTGCTGAACGGTAGTTCTGACCTAGTCCCTGGCTAATACTTTCTCCAAAATGCTTGAAACATAGCATAAAGCCCTCAGTTGATTAGACAATAAAATTGATAATCATCTGTTGTAGCTAAAAAGATCCTCTAAAGGGGACACACTGCTAAGTCGAAGCTGATATCTCTCTGCTGAACAGAAGTTCTGACCTGAGATCCCTCAGTTCTCGCATCTTTCCCCTAATTTATGTACAGACATCATTGTAGTATTCATACCTGTAAGACTGAATATTGGGATTCTGGATACGGGAGTATATTCAAGAGGTGGGACACATGAATTGAACTAAGTTCATAAAACACCTAAATAGTATCCTGAATAGATTGAAAATTGTATGAAAATTTAAGAGGACAATTATATCGTCAATCTACGTGAATCGTTTAGAACTTAAAACGATTAGAAGCTTAACGGTGCTTGTGATGTGTCTCAAAAACTGATATGATCCTCTTGCACAAACTCACAAAAATATGTTTGTTCTGCGTTTAAATTCTTGTTTGTACATTTACGTTTCATATTTTGAAAAATCTAAAAAGATTTTTGACAACTGATGTTGAAGAACTGATTTTCAAAATCTCAAAGGCTAAACTTGATGAACAGACAGGTTGGTTAAGTAGTTTGAAATGTTTAAAATGATTCATTAGGTTGAATCAGAAATTGGAATGTTTCAAATTTGTTATCAGTGTTTAATTGTAAAAAGTATCAAATGATAAGTTGATTCATTAAGTTGAATCACAATTGTGTTGTATTGTGATAGTGTGTCTGAGTCTTGCAGGTTTCTGATCCTGTTGCTACAGATAGCCAGGAGACACATCAGAACCAGAGAAGAGCTTAAACGAAGAAAGCCAGGAGTTGATTTCAATGGTGATAACGATTTCCAGACTGAGATCCCAGCATGATGATAGGGGGAGTCTGACGAAAGTTATAGCCAGAGAAAGATCCAGGCATATGATTCCAGGAAGGAATTTCTGAAAAAGATTTGATTCCAGGCAGAGTTCCTGAAGAAGACCGAACAAGATTGAAGAGCTGTGAATGATTGAAGACTCTCACTGAAGATTCCGTCAACATTCAAGGGGGAGTCTGTTGGTGCAGTTGTCTGTCGACTACATCTTCGTTCGAGTCTTAGGGTAGGGCAGATCGTATTGTATACGTGTTTAGAGTATTAGGTCCGCTTTTATGGTCATTAGGTAGTTGGTCCGCTTATTTGTACAATGCTAGGATCGCTTATATGGACATGTCCATATAAGCGAACCAAGCTGGTCACATAAGCGACCCATGCTGGTCAAATAAGCGATCCATGGAGCCTATATATATGTTGGTCATTTGAGCGGTTCGAGTGTGTGTTTTTCAAGGTGTAACGGTGAAGCCCTGCCTGTTTGTCTCCAAGGACTTGTAATTTGACAGTTAATCAATAAAGGAGACGTTAAGTAGTGAAATCAAGCTTTACGAAGACTAATTCAATGAATTCCGCCTCTGAATTAGTCTAAGCGCTCTTCTGAACGACTCGTCAGGTCGGAAAACGATCCTACAAAATTTACAATTTACTTACTTGCATAGCGCTTCGGAACGAACACACCTTCATTCCAGCTTTCGGTTTGAGTTCAAGTATTTTAACTCTAATACTTGAATCCCTCAAACCTCGGCTCTGATACCAACTTTTAACGCCCACATTTTTCACATTCGAAAATACAAATGATGACATACTATTTTTTTAACGAAAATTGGGCCTGACCCGTTCGTACTATAAACAATTCCCCTGCTTTTAACAAACATCATTCAAATAAACTTCTACGACACTTTTTCAAAAGAAATAAAAGTTGTGACCATACAAGAATTAACACAAGGGTTATGTCCGAACTACTCAAAAAGGTTTTAAAATTCAAACTACTTACGAACATCCTAAAACATAAAATTTACATTTACATTACAAAAATTATTTGACCCATTTCAAAAGTTAACTTGAACCGGAAGCACATATATGGATGATGTGGTGTGTTCGAATCCGAGCTTGCCATTCTAAGCATGAAATTTACCTACATTCATAACATAAACTTGCATGTTAGTTCGGATAAAACATTATTACTAATACATTATTATTTCTTATTTAGCTCTTTTTTTACCGCATTATTTGACCCTTTACCGAGTCACTTCATCTTTACATCATCTTACTTGAATCTTTCATACTACAATTCCGCTTTAACGAATATCATGCCATTTATCTTCCATCACCATAAAATCATCTTATTTCATCCGACCCGTTCACACGGATCATGCATATTACTACTTTCTTGTTTATTATTCTCCACTAGTTTGACGTACAAAAGTCAACATCTAGTTACTTTAACTTCATAAAAATTTCATCCTATTTGACCCGTTTAACTACGGGTTTAATACATCATCCAGAATAACATCATCTCCATACTTTAGACCCATTTGCACGGATCGTCAACATACTTTTTCTCCTTTTTCCACTATCAATTCGTAATAAGGCATTTTTACTAATGATTCCCACATAAAACATCAAATAATTATTTACAAGAGAACTAACATAAAATTCTACTTTCTACATAAGCAAAGTTCATAAGAACTTACTGGGGTCTTGCGTTTCTTGTGCCTTGGATAGCATTGTTCCTTTTTCTTTCTTTGTTCCTATACATCATAATTTCATATACTTAGCTTTTATTGCTTTCATATTCTTTACCGTATATTATGATGTCTACTAATCACATACGTCTTTGTTATAAACGTGTTACATCAACTTATCAAGTATTCATATAAAACCATAACTAAACCAACTTAGGCATTTCGTCGAACATGTTGTGTGCGTATCGTTAGTTTAGCATAATGTACAAGCATCTTAAGCACAATTTCCATATTTCATTCATTGATTAACATAAACATCCCTAATTCCACAATTTACCATCCTAACCATGAACATATAGTTCTAAATCAATTATTCATAAAAATTTCATCAACATATTGCTTAAATCATCAACATCATACTAATTAGCCTAAAGGATTTCACAAATCTTTGATCATTTCATGACATTCAAGTGGGTTTTTACCCCAAGTTCATCAACATAACAGATTCAAGCATAATTTACATTCCTAGTTGTTCATATCATCTAGCAAACATGTTTAATTCCATACATAATCACAACTTCCACAACCCTCTTTCTCAAACTTTACCAAAACATAAAATTGAACTTACTTGATATCAATTCACTTAGGTAATCAAAGTTCTTGGCTCATGCATTCGATTAACCTTCATTTTCCCTTTCAATTTGATGGATTTTAGGGTGTTAGGGTTTTGATTTCCCTTGGCTCTCTCTCCCTCTCTTATTCGCACATACCCCAGGGGAAAACCCTGAGCATTTTTTTTAATCAAATTATAACCCTCATTTACACATTCAGCCCTTCATCTTTTAGAGTATGTTCATATTAGTAATTTCCATATAACTTGGTTACTTTCCTTTGGTTAACTTCATTTTCATAAAAAAAAGGGTTTTAAACTTACTATTATTTACAAAACTTTCAAAATTGTAAAAATCTATATTTACCATTTCTTTTCATAAAAATATTGCTATTATAACATTAAAATATGACATACGAAATTTGGGGTGTTACAGATAGTACCCAGCGAGACCAAGAAATTGTCGCACCTCCGAAGGATTCTTCGGTGCCGCCCAATTTCTGATGGCATCGATCTTAGCAAGATCCACATGTATCCCCATTTCATTAACAATATGACCAAGGAAGTGCACTTCTCGAATCCAGAAATCACACTTAGAGAATTTCGCGTAGAGTTGCTCCTTCCTCAGGAGCTCCAAGATAAGACGCAAGTGTCGCTCGTGATCCTCCTTGCTCTTAGAGTAGATCAAGATGTCATCGATGTAGGACCGGTTTTGACACCGTTCGTTACGCAATCGAACGGTGTCAAAACCATTTGAACCCTTGGAGCGAAACCTTTCGAGCGAAACTCCTGGATTTTGGTGACACTTTGAGAGAAAACGTGTCGGGATTGTTAGAAAAATGGAAATGGTATTTGATGAACAAGAAAACAATGATCTTAAAAGGTTAAATGATTGGTATCGAGGATATCTCAGTAGTTCTTATCAGAAATTGCCCAAAGAGGTTTGGAGTAAACGTTTCGAATGTTTTCTGAGTAAGAAAGATGAAAAATTGGATGATTTGGAGAAACGTTTTGATCGTTTGATTGACTATTTGAAGGAAAATCAAATAGTAATAACAGAAGCTGATATGGTATCAAAGTTTGCTAATGGATTATCAGCTGAATGGGATGATTGTTTGAAAATTTTGAGAGAAGATTATAGTTTTTCAAAATTATCTCTGAATAAATTCATTAGAAAACTTAAAAATCATGATTATGAAAATTATCAAAAGAAGAGAGATGTGTTGGATAAGATAAAAATGAATTTGGATGATTTGAATTTAGATGTGATAATTGAAATAAACAAAAGAATCAATGTTTGTTGGGCAGCAAAAAGAAATTTGATATATGATATGAAAAGAGGTTGTTATATTGATGATAATAGAAATCCTCTTGATCTTGTTACAATCTTTGATGCAGGAACATATAAGATAGAGAAAGAACAAGATCCAAAGAATGAAGAACCTGTGAAGAATGAAACTTCAAGTTCTGAATCAGTGTGCTCCAAATGTGACAACTTTAAGACTGAAAATGACAAACTCTTGAAGGATGGGGAAAGATTGACATCGAAAGTCAAGAAGTTGAAAGATGAGAAGCAAACTGATGAAAACCAGATTCTAGATTTACAGGGAAATTGTGATAAGTTGAAATCCGAGAATGTTAAACTGTTAAATGACTTAAACAGTTTAATATCAGAAAACAAGTTTTTGAAAGAAAAAGAAAGAGACTTTGAAAGCAAAAAGAAATCATCAGAAAATGAAGATTTCTGGATAAAACTGGAGAACAAAAATCTGAAAGCAAATGAAACGAAATTTCAAGAACAGATAAAAGTTTTGGAAAATGAAAATTGATTGTTCTTGAAAACATGAAGAATGAGAATGAAAAATCAATCAAGTCTCATCTTGAAAGAATATCTCAGCTTGAAAACGAAGCTGAGAATTCTAGAAACAAGATTGATGAACTTGAGAAGAAATTGAAAGGTTTTGTGACTTCATCAGACAGTTTGAATTTTCCCTGTCCAAAACCTATCAATTCTGTTCCAATAAGTGACGATGTCACAAATTTTGACAAAGTCAAAATTGAAGATTGCGATGAGAAATCTGATGATGAAAATGGAAAAATTGAAAAACAAAAATTGTTTTTGAAATTAAAAGAAAATTTTCAGAAAACTGTTCTGCAATCAACTGAAAAAGGTGAATGCTCTAAGCAAAAACCTTTGAAGAAGAAAGCGGAACAGAAACAAAAAATTAAAAAGGAGAAAATTGTTCAAAAAGAAAATAACAGCTCATCAGATCGATCATCCAATCAAAATCAAAAATTACAAAAAGTAAAAAATGATAATTCAAAAATTGTTGGTAATAAGTGGTGCAGGTCGGACCACAGTGCTCAAAGGCCAAATCCAGCAAACATGAGGAAGGAATATCACCAAGCCAAACAATGCTATGATCTGAGCATTTGGTGTGAAGGTGGTACATGGTACGATAACAGAGTGTGCTACAAATGTGGTTATCAAGGACACATTGCTGTTAACTGCCAAAGTTGGAATTATGAGACGAGAAGATGCTTTAACTGTCAAATCAGAGGTCACATTGCTAGAGATTGCCCAAGGAGATCGAATGACAGATTGAGGGCTATGTCTAAAAAATTGGCAAAGATTCCAGTCAATGTCAAGCCCCATGAACAGAAGGTTCTAAAACCTAAAGTTCAAGAACAGATAATTCAAGAAAAGAAAGTTAAACTTTCACAGGGGCAGAAAGACAGACTGAGGAAAAAGAGGAAGAAGGCGAAAGAGTATCTCGAGAAGATATTGTCCTCGGGTTCATCCGTTGGTAAGAATAAGAGTTCTGATGAATCGACTCCCTCGATGGCAAAGTCAAGCAAGATGAATTCATTAGATACAAATGTGACAACCCTCATCAAACCAGGTATCCGTACAAATTAATTACTATTTAATTACTGCTTAATTACTGTGCTTGCTTACATTATGAATAAACTGCTACTTGAATACTGGTACATACATATACTCTTGCATCACATCTTATACTGTCACTCGGTTATTTACAAACAAACCTTAGTGACAATCTTGATGCACAAAAGCACAGTGAGCACACTATACGGGATACCCAGTAAACATGCTGACATAGCCAGCATCAGACAGTTACTGTCTATGAGGCCAGTATGAGCCGGGAATAGATTACTACACTAGTAGGGAGTGTAGGGAGGTGAGGAAGGTAGAACTGCGTCACTAGGCGATAGTTATAGTGACCGGATGTGCCAAAAATATGTTTTAAACACAAAAATTTTGCACTTTATTCACGAAATTCAGCTTTTTTAGCTAACTAGTAAAGTGCCAAAACATGAGAACAATTGTACGCCAAGTTCTCTAAGTGCGAGTTTTGGCTACGCGAAGTCCAATTCCTTGGACATGTGGTGAATGGAGATGGAATTCATGTGGATCCAACCAAGATCGAAGCGATCAAGAATTGGGAGACGCCAACCGAGATTCGACAATTCTTGGGTTTGGCTGGCTACTACCGAAGGTTCATTGAGGACTTTTCAAAAATCACTCAACCATTGACACTCCTCACGCAGAAAGATAAGAAGTTTGATTGGGGAATCGAACAGGAAGAAGCGTTCCAGCTATTGAAAGATAAGCTTTGTAATGCGCCAATCTTAGCACTACCGGAAGGTACAGATGATTTTGTGGTTTATTGTGACGCCTCACGCCAAGGTTTGGGTTGCGTGTTAATGCAACGCCAAAAAGTTATAGCTTACGCATCGCGTCAACTGAAGGTACACGAGAAGAACTATACCACACATGATTTGGAACTCGGCGCAGTGATATTTGCTTTAAAGATCTGGAGACACTACCTATATGGTACGAAATGTACGATCTTCACAGATCATAAGAGCCTACAACACATATTCAACTAGAAGGAGCTGAATATGAGGCAGAGACGATGGGTCGAGTTGTTGAACGACTACGACTGCGAGATAAAGTATCATCCAGGGAAGGCAAATGTGGTCGCCGACGCCCTAAGTCGAAAAGAAAGGATCAAGCCCATAAGGGTTAGGGCTTTAGAGATGATTATCCAAACAGATCTTTCTCTGCGCATTCGTGCCGCACAGAAAGAAGCTCTTAAGGAAAGAAACCTTGAAGAAGAATATCTCCGTGGGATGGAGAAGCAACTAGAGCCAAACGAGGAAGGAACGTTATGCTTTATGAAAAGGATTTAGGTTCCTCTTTTTGGTGGTTTAAGGAAAGTTATTTTCGATGTAGCTCACAAATCGCGGTACTCTATCCATCCAGGAGCGGATAAGATGTACCAAGATCTTAAGGATTATTATTGGTGGCCTAGGATGAAAGGCGATGTTGCGGTTTATGTAAACAAGTGCTTAACATGTGCTAAGGTTAAAGCTGAATACCAGAAGCCTTCGGGACTTCTGCAACAACCTGAGATTCCCAGATGGAAGTGGGAACAAATCTCCACGGATTTTATTACAAAGTTGCCAAGAACGCCAAGAGGTCATGACACTATTTGGGTAATAGTGGACCGATTAACGAAGTCTGCGCACTTTTTACCTATCAGAGAGAAAGATAACACGAGCAAGTTGGCTGAAATTTACATAAGAGAAATTGTTACACGCCATGGAGTACCTCTCTCAATCATCTCTGATAGAGACGGAAGGTTCATATCAAGGATTTGGCAATCCTTCCAAGAAGCTTTTGGCTCACAGTTGAATCTGAGCACTGCATTTCACCCACAGACCGACGGACAAAGCGAACGGACGATACAGACTTTGGAAGATATGCTGAGAGCATGTGTTATGGATTTGGGCGGTAGCTGGGATAAGCATTTGCCATTGGTCGAATTTTCATACAACAACAGCTACCACACCAGTATTGGTGCCGCGCCATTTGAAGCTCTATATGGCCGCAAGTGCAGATCACCGCTTTGTTGGTCTGATGCAGGTGATAGACAATTGGTTGGTCCTGATATGGTACAGGAAACCACAGACAAAATTGCATAGATCCGGGATCGCATCAAGGCGGCCCGCGATCGTCAGAAATGTTATGCGGACCGAAGGAGAAAACCTCTGGAATTTGAGGTAGGTGATATGGTTTTGTTGAAAGTATCACCCTGGAAGGGGGTGGCACGCTTCTGAAAGCGTGGAAAGTTGAATCCGCGGTATATTGGTCCGTTCAGAATTTTGGGAAGAATTGGGTTAGTAGCGTACAAGTTGGATTTACCTGCTGAACTGAATGGCGTTCACGATACATTTCATGTATCAAATCTGAAGAAAAGTCCAACGCAAGATACTATTGTTATTCCCGCAGACGAGATCCATGTCGACGACACGCTCCACTTTGTCGAAGAACCGGTTGAGGTTACAGATTGGGAGATCAACAAAACCCGCCGGAGCAGTGTCAAGCTCGTCAAAGTTCGTTGGTGTCACACCCCAACCGATGGCGGAAACATCGAGATGAGACGTACAAACTGTTCAAAGACATCATAACACTAATTGTGACAATAATTAAAGTTTATTTCATTGATAATCATAAGTTTCATACAATACATAGAAAAGTTCAAATACATAACATAGATTTGGAAGTTTAAATAGTTGATGGGTTTCTAAGCCATCCTAGTCTTTTCTTGTTTTTCTTGGATCCTCAACCTGCAGTATGCATTTAAAATACAATCAACAAATAATTGCTGGCGAGTATACAGGTTTGATATAGCATAATAGAGTTAATAGTTTATCAAATCTAATCCATGTGAACAACTGATATTCAATTAACTGTCATGCTCGTAACGATGAAATCCACATGTCCAAACCATAGTTACGCAATTAACATAGCCTAACCCTCGAAAGGGTGGTAATAGAGTTAATAGATTAAACCTAACAATACCCGTATATACGGGAGGGGCGTTACAACCTACAGCGCTGCCATTGTTAGGGGAGGCTTGCAAAGTTAATGAACACACAGCCATAAATGTTTAACATTAGCATAACATGATTAACATGAGTCAAATAGATTCACAAGAAATGTGGATAGATAGTGCAAAAATGTTTAACATAGTGTTTTGATATAGGAAATGCATACTACACCCAAAAGTGTAAAATAGAAAATGGGTCATGTATACTCACCTTAGGTTGCGTTGCGTATATTGGAAAAAGATAATAGAATCAGGGATTTTCCAAGAAGATCGTGCACAAGAGAATTACCCTATTAATTTGAGGATTTGATTAATTATTTGGGAATTTATAGAATAATTTAGATAATAAGACAAAAATAATACAAAATTCCTAAAGTGTTGGAACAATAAAATAAATAGGAATTTAAATAGATAAATAATTATTTTAACAATCTAAAATAATTACCACAACATTAGTTAATAATCTTATAAACAAATAACTTATTTATAAAGTTTCTAGTTTATAAAACAAATAAATAAATCTGAAAATAAAATAAATAAAATTTCTAGATTTTTATTAAATAAACAATAATTCTGATTTAAAGAATATAAATCCTGAAATTAATAAATATGATCAAATAATAATTAAATAGTAATTCAGAATTAATTTATAATTTAAACAACATTTAAAATAAATATTCTGAATTAATAAAAACAATATATCTGATTTTTATGATAATAATTCTGAAATACATAAATAATTCTGATTTGTAAATTCTGAAATAAATAAATAGATAAAATCTGATTTTATTAAATTTCAGAAATAAATTCCGAAATAAATAAATAAATAAAGTCTGATTTTATTAAATTTCAGAAATAAATCCTGAAATAAATAAATAAATAAAATCTTATTTTATTAAATTTCAGAAATAAATTCTGAAATAAATAAATAAATAAAATCTGATTTTATTAAATTTCAGAAATAAATTCTGAAATAAATAAATAAATAAAAACTGATTTTTAATAAATCTGATTTTATAAAACTGAAATATTTAAATAAAATTCCGAAATAATAAATATGTTTTAATAAATAGATAATAATTATAAATCTGATTATTTTAATAAATAAATCTGTTTTATTAAATTTCTGATTTTAAATAAATATTTCAGATTTAAAATAATTAAATATGTTTAGTAATAATTATATTAGTATATTTGTTTTCTAAATAGATATATTTGATTTTTTATAAGAATTTTCAGTATTATATATTAATATTTATAATATATAAACCTGATTTTATGTATTTATATCTTATAATACTAAATTATATAATAATAATAATAATAATAATAATAATAATAATAATAATATTAATAATAATAATAACCGAAAATATACTAACGGTAATACAGTAATCGGAACAAGAACGGTCGGAACGTTTACCGGAGGTTTGACGGCGAAGGCGGTGGCAGGCGGTGCTCGGCGGTGGAGTTCCGGCGAGGAGATGGTTCCGGTGGTCCTCGGTTTCCCGGCGAAGACTCGTATCGGGTTGGTTTGGCTTCGGGTTGGTTTCGGTTGCGGTTTGGATCGAACGAAAAGGAAACGAAAATGATGAAGGATTGATGTGTTTATATATAAAACGGTGGTCGGTTACAGGATCCGAGCGGTCACCGGTTATCAAACAGTCGGAGAAGACGATACGAACAGTTGGCGGTTTCTGATTTTGAATTAAATTACGTAATAAATGAGTGCATAAAAACAATGCAGATCCAATTTGTTCACATGCTGAGATGTAGCCCAGTTGGTTGTGTGCGTTGTTTGGGAATAGAGGGTCGCGAGTTCGAATCCCGGGTCACGCGAATTCTTGGGATTTAATCTTTTTTTTATACAATTAGTTTTAACTAACTGGGTTAACTCAGTTAGTGCTGCCCTTTAGTAAACTTATCCTTGTTAGTCTTATTTAACCGGTTTTCACCAACGGGTTTAGATTTGCTAACGGAAATGCTTAAAAATCAATAAAAATTCAGAAAATATTTATTTACTTAATTTAAATTGTTATTTTATTTATCTAAAATACAAAATTAAATAATATAAAAATCAAATTTAACCAAACTTCAATATTTTTACCGGATTAGCGTATAAACTCCCAATTTTGTACGGTTTAGGGTAATCTCTTGGCAACGATGAATTTAAGAGCTGAGATTAAGATGATATTTCACTGTTTTTACGTGCTTAACATAGTTTTAACGTGTTTAACATAGTTTCAACGTGTTTAACATAGTTTCAACGTGTTTAACATAGTTTCATAGTTTCAATGATTCATAGTATACAAACACAAAATATGGATAAAATCATGCAATTTCATTATGATTTCAAGTCTCGAGTACAATTTTGGAATTTGAATCAAGTACAACAAAGGTACAACTTACAAAAGTAGAAAGTACAAGTAGACTTTCCAAAAATGGAAAGTTTGAAAATACGAAATGTTACAGTCTCCCCTACTTTAGGAGATTTCGTCCTCGAAATCTAAGAGGAAGACTGTTGAAAAGATGGCATCCAAGGATTCCACAGAGAAAATAGATGAAACTTGATTGTGAATGGGAGTCATATCAAAGACATGGAATAATAGAGAATAGTGGGAGTATGGAAGTGAACGATTGACTCTAAGTGGATGCAAGTATAAGAATGGCATAAGTATTGGATATACAAAAGTTGCGTAGTAAGAATGGAGTTTCGTCTTGGATAATCGGACATAATGCGTTTGTAAGTTGTTTAAAGTTTGCATTAGGTCCAAAAAGGTGTGCAAAACACTGAATTTCTCATGGCACGTTTCACGAAAGTTTGGTAACGTGGTGAAAACACTTATATATAGGATGTACCAGCGGTGTATCCATCATGTTTTGACCATGTTACGTCCGTTTCGTTATTCGTGTCATGTTACGTTCCATGTCTTACCATACACAGTAGTACACTCTATGGTTCTCATGCGCTTATTACTATAATCCCGTGTGCACCCGCGATTATACCAATCGTCGCATGATCCGCATAGCTTGTACTAATTTGCGTATGAATCAAGGTATACATAAATTTTGAAAATAAGATTGTGTGCGGATAAAAATGTAACATGTAAGCATGTTCGCGTTCCAAATAGTATAAGACTAACGTAAACGAATCCTTCGGGTTTCGCCCGTGTACATGTGCGAATGTATAAATTTTGAGTAAAAAGCATGAGCATAGTATAAGTTTAAATTTGAACACGCACGTGAGCATAAACATAAAACGCATGCCAGGAGTGTGAGCAAAAGTATAAGCATAACGTGTATTAAAATGAGCATAAATGTGAGCACAATTTGAGCACAAACGAATGACGTGAGTATGGACAAAATTCGTATAAATGAGAGTATGAACACAAGTACGAGTGTGAATACGAGTATAAATATGAGTATAAACATAAGATGCATGAGTATGGTTGTAAATGTGAGAATTAAGTGTAAAACATGAATGTTTAAGTACGAATGGAATGTATGAGTGTATATATATATATATATATATATGAGTGTAAACGTGATCGTATAAGTACAAGTACAAGTATGTTGTTGCGACTATGAGTATAAATATGAGTACAAGTGTAAGCATATAAACGTATTGTGGGGAGTACGTGTGTAAATATGAGTCAAAGTATAGACACGAAACGTGTCGTGGTAGTTATGAGTATATAAATACGAGGATCATAACAGACGTGAGAATGTGTCTGAATATAAATACAAGTATAAACATAGCGGTATAAGCGTATACGCAAATTGCATACGTATGAATGTGTATATGATTATAAGTAAAACGAAGGTGTATGAATATGAATTTAAGTATCACGTAAATGTATAATTGTGAGTGTGTGTATAAACGTAAAACGTATGAGTTTTGAATCGTGAGTATAACATAAATGCGTAAGTGTGAACATAAGTGGAAGCATAAAATGTATAAGTATGGACGTAGGGATTAATGATTTTGTTTATAATATAAAATTAAAATACATGAGTTTATGCGCATAAAAGGTTTAAAGTTTTGAATATGAAAGGAAAAAGAGAACGAGTGACACGCGTGAGATTGTTGTGAGATATTGACTAAAACATGTAAAATGATATACATATATAGTTGTTTGTGCAAAACGTGAAGTTAAATTAGATTGAGTTGTCAGGAATGTAGAATCTAGTTTGTGAATTGTAAAGAGAATATAAAGGAAAACATCTTTTGATTATGCGAAAGGATACTTTGTAAAAGAATGGAAGTGCTATTATGGTTTTAAAAAAAATTTTCATAGCTGAAAATTTGTCGTCCTTATAAAGTTTCCTTGCCCACGTGTTTTGAATTTAATTAACATATCAAGCGAGGTTTTGAAAAGTTCTTCGAATTAAAAAGTTTGCATCGTTTTAAGAAGTTTTTTTTTTTTTTTTTTTTTTTTTTTGTATTACTAACTTCGAAGTTTACAGATTCTAGTGAAAAGGTTTAACCTTAGGAAAAAGAATTTTGGTATATGAACCTGGTGACCGTGAAAGGTGTCCTTAATAAAATGTTTTTGTTGATCTTGAAAAGAGTTTTGATAACTGATCGGATAATATTTGTAATATTCTGTATGAAAAGTTGGTTTGATTCTCAATTGGAAATTTAGAATTCTTTAGTATAGTGATGCGAGATGAGTGTGTTTTAGTAATTACGTGGAATACGAAATTTTGTGGGCAATAGATTTATTAAACTGATTAGGGTGACAGTAGTATTTTGTGAAATTTTTGAAATCGAGGAATACGCGTTTTGGTAACATTGAAAATTTTTGTGTATGCGAGCGATGTGAAAATAGATTATAGAATAGGAGATACGTCTAAATAAATGAAGCATTTTGAAATACATGATAAATGATTTAGGTATAAACATGATCGTGTTTACGCAATATAATCTATTAAAGGAAGTATTGGTAACGATCACCTAGGTAAGGGAATCACCCCAAATCCGTTGGTGAGGTCGTTGTAAGATGAGAAAAGAAGCGAAGTTAATCGTCAAGGTAAGGAAATCACTCCTATCTCGATGATATGTCTTCACTCGTTGTTACGAAAGTGTAATTAAAATTAAGTGAAATTATGCATGCTAATGATGTATAATCGTATGATGTATGCGCAAAAGTGAAATCCTAAAAATGGTTCAAAATTGACAAGGAAGAGTTTCATCATAAAAGATCGAAGATAATAAAGTGTACATCTGATAAAAAGGAACTTGGATTTTCTGGGAGAGTGAGAGTACTGACGAGATGATGACATCTAGAAATTCAAAACAAGAAATGGATGAGACTTTTAATCATAATGTTTTTGTTTAGGAAAGTTGACTTCATGTATGCATCACATAGCACATAGTTTCTCACATGGATCACCAAATAGTTTCACATAGTTTAACATAGTATTACACATAGAATGATGTTTCACATAGAATAATGAAAGCAATATAAATTTAGTTTGTTCACGAAAGAGAGTAGTTATTAATTGTTTTGGATTGCGATAATAACGTGCTTCGTGTTCCCAAATTTGAATTGAAGATAACGCTCAAATATAAATCACATGATAATTGAGATAGCATAAAAAGAGATTTTATCAATAAATATGGAGTGTCACGGAACGTAACATAGACTATTCCAAAGTGAATCGAAGTCCTTTTCGAATTAAGGAAACGTGCTTTGGCCTAATAGACAAACATTCTCATCGAGGAGCGACTAACGATGTTTGTCCTTCCAGTTACTACACGTCCTTAATCGATTGGGTAAATCGAAACTTTGGCGAGATCGAAAATCAAGGAATGGGACTAGTTAACAAGATGCGAGTTTCACCTCTAACTTGACAACATCGTACCCTAACGTGGTTAGTACCCATCCAAAGATGAGGGTCCACTAGATTAGGAAATGGAAAAATCCCATCAAGATTTGGATATCACTCCTAACTTGAGGGTAGATTTCGTGCAAAATCAAAGTATAGCTGAGTGAAAATCATCACCAAGTGTGGGAATCACCCCTATCTTGATGAATCATTTCGATTGTGTTATAAGAGTGTCTTCAAAGCTTCCAAGTGTGTATTGTGTTAGCCTTAGGAAAGGCTTGTATATTAGAAGTCCAAAAGAATAGAGAGAAGCAAAGAAGAAAGCAAAGGATAATGTCTTTAACAGCAAGCAAATGAGAAAGCTCTTAAACTATAGACTAGGTAAAGCAAGGCAATCCTAATTCCCTATAGTTATGGCTCTGATACCAATCTGTCACACCCCAACCGATGGCGGAAACATCGAGATGAGACGTACAAACTGTTCAAAGACATCATAACACTAATTGTGACAATAATTAAAGTTTATTTCATTGATAATCATAAGTTTCATACAATACATAGAAAAGTTCAAATACATAACATAGATTTGGAAGTTTAAATAGTTGATGGGTTTCTAAGCCATCCTAGTCTTTTCTTGTTTTTCTTGGATCCTCAACCTGCAGTATGCATTTAAAATACAATCAACAAATAATTGCTGGCGAGTATACAGGTTTGATATAGCATAATAGAGTTAATAGTTTATCAAATCTAATCCATGTGAACAACTGATATTCAATTAACTGTCATGCTCGTAACGATGAAATCCACATGTCCAAACCATAGTTACGCAATTAACATAGCCTAACCCTCGAAAGGGTGGTAATAGAGTTAATAGATTAAACCTAACAATACCCGTATATACGGGAGGGGCGTTACAACCTACAGCGCTGCCATTGTTAGGGGAGGCTTGCAAAGTTAATGAACACACAGCCATAAATGTTTAACATTAGCATAACATGATTAACATGAGTCAAATAGATTTACAAGAAATGTGGATAGATAGTGCAAAAATGTTTAACATAGTGTTTTGATATAGGAAATGCATACTACACCCAAAAGTGTAAAATAGAAAATGGGTCATGTATACTCACCTTAGGTTGCGTTGCGTATATTGGAAAAAGATAATAGAATCAGGGATTTTCCAAGAAGATCGTGCACAAGAGAATTACCCTATTAATTTGAGGATTTGATTAATTATTTGGGAATTTATAGAATAATTTAGATAATAAGACAAAAATAATACAAAATTCCTAAAGTGTTGGAACAATAAAATAAATAGGAATTTAAATAGATAAATAATTATTTTAACAATCTAAAATAATTACCACAACATTAGTTAATAATCTTATAAACAAATAACTTATTTATAAAGTTTCTAGTTTATAAAACAAATAAATAAATCTGAAAATAAAATAAATAAAATTTCTAGATTTTTATTAAATAAACAATAATTCTGATTTAAAGAATATAAATCCTGAAATTAATAAATATGATCAAATAATAATTAAATAGTAATTCAGAATTAATTTATAATTTAAACAACATTTAAAATAAATATTCTGAATTAATAAAAACAATATATCTGATTTTTATGATAATAATTCTGAAATACATAAATAATTCTGATTTGTAAATTCTGAAATAAATAAATAGATAAAATCTGATTTTATTAAATTTCAGAAATAAATTCCGAAATAAATAAATAAATAAAGTCTGATTTTATTAAATTTCAGAAATAAATCCTGAAATAAATAAATAGATAAAATCTTATTTTATTAAATTTCAGAAATAAATTCTGAAATAAATAAATAAATAAAATCTGATTTTATTAAATTTCAGAAATAAATTCTGAAATAAATAAATAAATAAAAACTGATTTTTAATAAATCTGATTTTATAAAACTGAAATATTTAAATAAAATTCCGAAATAATAAATATGTTTTAATAAATAGATAATAATTATAAATCTGATTATTTTAATAAATAAATCTGTTTTATTAAATTTCTGATTTTAAATAAATATTTCAGATTTAAAATAATTAAATATGTTTAGTAATAATTATATTAGTATATTTGTTTTCTAAATAGATATATTTGATTTTTTATAAGAATTTTCAGTATTATATATTAATATTTATAATATATAAACCTGATTTTATGTATTTATATCTTTTAATACTAAATTATATAATAATAATAATAATAATAATAATAATAATAATAATATTAATAATAATAATAATAACCGAAAATATACTAACGGTAATACAGTAATCGGAACAAGAACGGTCGGAACGTTTACCGGAGGTTTGACGGCGAAGGCGGTGGCAGGCGGTGCTCGGCGGTGGAGTTCCGGCGAGGAGATGGTTCCGGTGGTCCTCGGTTTCCCGGCGAAGACTCGTATCGGGTTGGTTTGGCTTCGGGTTGGTTTCGGTTGCGGTTTGGATCGAACGAAAAGGAAACGAAAATGATGAAGGATTGATGTGTTTATATATAAAACGGTGGTCGGTTACAGGATCCGAGCGGTCACCGGTTATCAAACAGTCGGAGAAGACGATACGAACAGTTGGCGGTTTCTGATTTTGAATTAAATTACGTAATAAATGAGTGCATAAAAACAATGCAGATCCAATTTGTTCACATGCTGAGATGTAGCCCAGTTGGTTGTGTGCGTTTTTTGGGAATAGAGGGTCGCGAGTTCGAATCCCGGGTCACGCGAATTCTTGGGATTTAATCTTTTTTTTTATACAATTAGTTTTAACTAACTGGGTTAACTCAGTTAGTGCTGCCCTTTAGTAAACTTATCCTTGTTAGTCTTATTTAACCGGTTTTCACCAACGGGTTTAGATTTGCTAACGGAAATGCTTAAAAATCAATAAAAATTCAGAAAATATTTATTTACTTAATTTAAATTGTTATTTTATTTATCTAAAATACAAAATTAAATAATATAAAAATCAAATTTAACCAAACTTCAATATTTTTACCGGATTAGCGTATAAACTCCCAATTTTGTACGGTTTAGGGTAATCTCTTGGCAACGATGAATTTAAGAGCTGAGATTAAGATGATATTTCACTGTTTTTACGTGCTTAACATAGTTTTAACGTGTTTAACATAGTTTCAACGTGTTTAACATAGTTTCATAGTTTCAATGATTCATAGTATACAAACACAAAATATGGATAAAATCATGCAATTTCATTATGATTTCAAGTCTCGAGTACAATTTTGGAATTTGAATCAAGTACAACAAAGGTACAACTTACAAAAGTAGAAAGTACAAGTAGACTTTCCAAAAATGGAAAGTTTGAAAATACGAAATGTTACAGTTGGAACGCAAGACATGGTCCTGAATACACCTGGGAGCGTGAGAACCGAATGAAAGAAAAGTACCCCCACTTATTTCCCAAGACCCATGCAACTAGAAGCAGAACTTAAAATTTCGGGACGAAAATTTTCTAACGGGGGGAGAATGTGACAACCCTCACCAAACCAGGTATCCGTACAAATTAATTACTATTTAATTACTGCTTAATTACTGTGCTTGCTTACATTATGAATAAACTGCTACTTGAATACTGGTACATACATATACTCTTGCATCACATCTTATACTGTCACTCTATTATTTACAAACAAACCTTAGTGACAACCTTGATGCACAAAAGCACAGTGAGCACACTATACGGGATACCCAGTAAACATGCTGACATAGCCAGCATCAGACAGTTACTGTCTCTGAGACCAGTATGAGCCGGGAATAGATTACTACACTAGTAGGGAGTGTAGGGAGGTGAGGAAGGTAGAACTGCATCACTAGGCGATAGTTATACTGACCGGATGTGCCAAAAATATGTTTTAAACACAAAAATTCTGCACTTTATTCACGAAATTCAGCTTTTTTAGCTAACTAGTAAAGTGCCAAAACATGAGAAAAATATTACCAGACACTTTCCAAAGTGTCGGGAATAAATTGTGTCACTAAAAATAATATTAACGACACTTTAAATACTTATTTAGCACATTAACGGAGTAATATCCAACCGTACAACCGGACTTAACCCGGGACATAAAAATATTGACATGACATGGTTTTTTTTTTTTTTTTTCTGAGCCAGTTAGGGTCCCCGAATACCCTAACACCCTTTATATATTATAACACACATAATACCTTATTCAAATTTCTTAACTAAACAATAAACTAGCACTTAACTATCTAGTGGAAATTGAACCATAAACCCAACCCCCAAACCGAACGGTTTCCTCTAGGGAACATCCATCTCAACTTTTGAATAATTTAATCTTGCTTGTCTAGAATCTAGATTGCATATTATCTAGTGGATAAATTGGATGGATGGTTTATAAACATATACATAAGTTCACCACCTCACTTCTCATAAACCACTTAGCCAATTTCCATCTTTCTTTTCCCTTTTGCCATACTCTCGGCCGAACATATACCCCCACCCAACCTCACTTTCAATTTTTATCAAGGCTATTTTACATACATTCAAGTGTGGAGGATCACACATAAGGAAGCTCGGTGCACTCCGGAACACAAGGACCTCTTTACATCGCTATTAACCGCCTATTTTTCGTCTAGTTTCTTCCCTAGCCTCGAGCTAGTAGTATGTGCCTCTAAACACCCTATTGTTCTATTCTAAAGTGGTTAATAAAAGATTTAACGAGCAAAAATCATAAACACTAGAGATCAAGTTTAAAGTCTACAAAAAAAAATAAACAAAGTGGTTAATAAGTAAATAATAGTGTAAAACTTATAAATCTAGTTTGTTATGATTATTTATTGTTGTTAATTGCTAGTATGGGAATGGATCGTCATCGAACCACGCTAGAGCATGTTCATGAAACATGAACTAGCCTTATGTTAAGTCGTAAAGTTATTAGATGACGAACCCTTTCGAACATAAACATGATCTTGTGTAAAAACAATTTTTCTTATGAAATAGTGTTCTAAACTAGTGGATCTAAAGATCTACAAGTGGTATTTTCGAAGAACCAAATGTCAAATGAAATCATATTTTAAAAGCCGGATCTTTCCTAAACAAAGGTGATTTTTGTGAACACACAAGTGTGTAAACACTTGTGTAACAAAAAGTTTTAACAAAGAATTATTTTTGTAATTTTTGACTAGAAGATGTACAAATGCATTTTCTGTAAAAATAAGATTTTCGAGAAACCGGTTTCATTTATAAAAGTAGAAAGATCTATTAAAAATAATGGGAAGTTACTACACACTTTTACACAACCCACAAGTTCATGTGTTTGTGATATTTTTGAACTAGTATGATGTTGGAATATTGTTTGTTGTTGATTGAGAAAATTGTTGTTTGCATTTATAAAAGAAAATGATACGCTTGAAAGCGTGGCCACCTCCAGTTACAGGGGAAACTCTGGCGAAATTTTTCCAAAAATCTAACACTTGGAAATATTTTTATCACAAGTGTTATAAATATATTTTTAACTTTTTTTCCCAAATAAATTTCGCCATGATTTTATTACAAAATTTCTAAGTGTCGGAGGTGGGATTTTCACAAAATAAAACTTGCTAAAATATATATTTAGAATATATATTTTCATAACAACACCTGTGTAAATTTTTGTGATTATTTTGTGAACTACGTAAATATTATTTTTAGGGTAAAAATAATATTACCAAATATTAACGATTCCAAAATAATACGAACGCCTTCACAATAAATATTAAGTTACACCGGTATTATTAATACCACCCGAACCTTACAACGTAACTTACGCATTTTTAGAAAATACTCATAAGTGTGTATTTTGACAAGTATTATTTTGGGAAAACTATATGTAATAAAATATTATATTTTTGAGAAAAATATTTATATTTTGGAGAAAGGATTTAAATATATTTTAAGTGAGACTTAATAATATATTTCGAAGATATACGATCGCACATGTATTAAAACCCCCATCCTTGGGAAGGAAAATATTTACCGAATAATTATGAAGTGCACATACGAAATAGTTGTCTAACTATTTCCAAAGACATTAAACCTTGAACCAAGGCACGACCGTCCGTCTAAAAGAAGTTAGTACGTGTAGGTCATCGCACAGCAGATTTTCTGGGAGATACTTTTTAGAGACGCACTTCGGTGAGTTCATGTCCCCCTTTTCTCTTAACTGTTTTCAGTTTCCTAAACTGCGGGGGTGAAATACATGTTACTTTGATTACGAATACTTTATACATGGTATGGTTAGCGTAAGGATGTTTACTACTTAGATCATGTGAGTGGGTAGGCGGAAACTTGAGGCCATTAATCCTCAGGGTAGGACCGAGGGACAGGAGCGGTAGATCTATCTGGGTGTAGCGAGCCCAGCCCCTGGCCCAACAGTACGGACCTCGGGGTGACTTTATGTCCAACGCATAAATCCGCTAGGTTTGAGTCTTCCTACTTGCACTTCACACATATCAATGGCCTTGCAAACCATTGGTGATCTCTTTTTCTTTATTTGCTACATACCAGGATTTTATACATACAAAGGTTTTACTTACTCACTTACACATGAACTCGCTCAACATTATTTGTTGATTTTTCCAACTTACATGTATTTCAGGGAATTAAAGATCTGGCGCGGTATGTTATGTTTTCCCGCTGCAAGGTGTTACGAGGTCATCCAAGTTTAAGGGATGTGACTTTTTCCTGGACGAGTCACAGTTTTTAAACTGTGTTTATTTCTTGTTGATGTTTGTGAACAATGTTTTATGTTGTTAGGTCGTGATGTCCGTTGCGAGAGTCAACGTTTTATGACAATGTGTGCTACTTATGTTTTAAAACTTAATCCTATGGATGATCTTGCATGATTTTATTTCATATAGCTTTGTTATGATTAAGCTATGGTATTAAGAAGTCACACCAAAATTAACCACGCTTCCGCAAAGCCAGGGTGTGACAGCTTGGTATCAGAGCTCTGATCATAGCGAACTAGGATTCCTTCTCGAGTCTAGACTATGGTCACTAGGGCTCTCACGAAAACATTTTTACACTGCATACCACTTAAGTCCAGATCCCAAACGTTTTTACAAACAAATGTTGAGAACATTTCATTTATTATTTATAGGCTCAGTCTGGGAGGCTGAGGCTCAGTCTGAGAGGCTGAGGCTCGGTCTGGAAGGCTGAGGAAGTAGGCTAGTGGGACTAGGAAGAACAATCCGAAAGGCTGAGAAGGTAGTTTGAGAGACTAGGAGATTCAGTCTGGAAGACTGGGAGGCTAGTGGGACTAGGAGAACTATATGATTGTTTATTGGTGACTAATATGTTTATTTGACTATATGATTGATTATTTGTGCATATGTGTGTTTGTATTACAAAATGTCATGCCTTCATCAGATACTGGAGAATCGGACACTACAGATTCCATGGCCATAGTATCAGGCGACATAGTTTCATCAAAGCACGAGGTGTACGTTTCCGATACTACCAGCACAGACGATGACGACTTTCATCCCTTTGCGCTGCCCGATGTCGCAGCAGAGCCTGCTGATGGCCATCTTGTTGGGGATTGCCACTCGTAGTGATCCCTGCTCCTGTGCCCCTTGCCACTTATCCCATTGTTGATATGCCCCCCGACGTTGTCTCCAACGACGATGTCGAACTATTAGAGGAGGACCCACTTGAGGGCGAGGTCCTATTGCTGCTGGTAATAGCCTACTGCTTGCGGACGCTCCTGCAGAGGAAGCTCATGCCTATTCCCCTGACCCAGACTCATTTGAGTTTCTGACGTCCGCATCTTCGCATATACAGGGAGTGCATCACCATTCACACGACGCCGACCCTGATATGGCGTCATCAGCTGCACCAGTTCCCGCACACAGCTTTGAGTTTGATCACGATATTGAGGATGATCCTGTTTTTCCACCTGGTTTTGATCTAGACCATGACATTGAGTTCATACACTTAGACCAGCCCTTGGAGGACCCTGTAACCCCGGTGTTTGTTGATCCAGCTGATTTTGAGATGGAGTTTGTTGATCCGGAGCCAGCCGTGGCCCCTGAGCCAGGCGTTGCTCTTGACCCCGCATTGGAGCATGACCCTGTTCATGCCGATGCACCTGCTGTTGCTCCTTGATTGATCATCTGTTTGGACGAGAGAAAATTTGGGGTAACTGTGCAAGACAATTTATTATTACGGGGGCCCACGTAATAACGACTTGTAGTGCACAGAAATCCTGGTGGACTCTGCGGGTCAAGCTAATAAAAACCAATGTAGCAGGAAATAACTCAAACACGAATGACCAAGGCGATGTAGCCTCGAGTTCATTCTATTTCAAGCAACGAGCCAAATTGGCAAACCTATGTGAAGGCTCAGAATTTATTTCCTCACTCATACATTGAGTATATTTACGTGTGAAATTGGGTGATTACATGATGGCTTATGGTGCTATGTATCTCATAGACAATTGAAATGTTGTCTAACCCGCTTCATGCCACTTCGGCAGAAGAGAATGCCACCCAGGCGTGACACAAACACTAGTACGTTGCCAAGGATAGAAGCCGAGCTGCAAAAACGCATCTCACAGGCAATTGCACGACATGAAGCCCTCCGCTTTAAGCACAGCGATGGCACTACTAGAAATAACCCTCCAACTGACTGCACCTATAAGCAGTTCCTGAACTGCAAGCCTTTGAACTTCGACGGAACAGGAGGCGCCGTTGCATTTGTTCGTTGGTCCGAAAAGATTGACTCCATTCTAAGAATGACTAACTATTCACCCCAACAGAGTGTTACCTTTACCTCGGGGTCATTTCTAGATGGCACACTCTCATGGTGGGACCATCAGGTTCAGGCCCTTGGCACAGATGCTGCTTATGCACTGAGCTGGGACGAGCTCAAGGAAATGATTGAGAAGAAATGTTGTTCTAGGACTGGAATCCAGAAGCTTAAGGTGGAGTTCTGGAATTTGAAAATGGACGAACCAAGGATTCCTGAATACTTCCATCGATCTCACGGCTTGTCTAGGGTCGTCCCCTACTAAGTCATTGATGTTGTATGATACAGTTGTGTACTTGAAAACTTTACATTGTGATCTCGATTTATGGCAATGCAATCGCAGTATTCTCATCACTTGTGATGTTTGATCTACTGTTTAAGTTCTATGACATGAGATGTTATGTGGTTGATTTATTTTTAGCATTAGATGTTATGTGTTGATATTGATGAATACATACGTGCACTTGACTTGCTATGACCTAACCTACGTGAAACATCTTTTAGAAGATGCCACCAAGACGCGAAATGCGCATGCCCACCTCAGAGGCAGAACTTCAAGAGATAATTGCTGCAGCTATAGCACAGCACGAGGCCCTACGCTCCGAACCTAGCAGAGGCACCTCAGAAAATAACGGTTGTCCCTACTGGCACTTCCTCAACTACAAGCCTCCGAAGTTCGACGGCACTGGGGGTGCCATAGCTTTTGTGAAATGGATTGAAAGTATGGAATCCATCTTTCGAATGAGTGGTTGTACGCCAGAACAACAAGTCCCATACGTTTCTGAGTTGTTTCAAGATGGAGCTCGATTATGGTGGAATCTTCAGGTTCGAATAATGGGCCTAACTACAGCATACGCGTTAACTTGGGATGAGTTGAAAGGAATAATGCGTAAGAAGTATTGCACCCAAACAGAAACACAGAGGTTGGAAGGTGAATTCCAGAGCCTGATAATGGAAGGTCCGAAAATGTTGGAATACATGCAAAGACTTCATGATTTGGCACGAGTCGTTCCGTACTTGGTGGAACCAGAATTGAGGAAAATAGGACATTTCATTTGGGAATTGGCACCTCAAGTCCTGAGCTTAATGACAGCATCTACGCCACCAACAACTATGGCTGCAAGTAAGATGGGCTTGGCACTCGTTACGGAAGCCATTAGACTAGAAAAACTTGCAAACCCTGACAAGGAGACTCAGGTAGAGTCGTCCGGAAAGAACAAAAGGAAGCTCACCGAAGATACCGGAACGAATAATGATGAACAAAGATCTATTCGAGGTTGTTTTGACTGCGGAGACAAAGGGCATTTCAAGAAAGATTGCCCTAACAACAAACAGGCCAATGATATGATTTACTTAGAAACTAAACCAAGACGTGCTGGGTGCAAGTATCACCATGAATGTGGATGTTGGAAGCCTAGGTGCGGGAGGAAAGGACACAACAAGGATGGTTGTGGGATGAAGAGTCCCAGACAAGGAGAAAACAGTAACAACGCTCAAGGTGGAAATGGGAAAGGAAATGGCCGAGTGCCAGGATGCTTCCATTGTGGGGACGTTGGACATCTTAAGAGGGAATGCCCGAAGTTGAAACAAGACCGTGAAAGAACATCCAGCATCGGAGTTTGTGAAGCATGCCAGGATCCAGGCGTGATTACTGGTACGTTCTCTAACAACCAAAACTTTTGCATCTATTTTGTTTGATACTGGTGCCGATTATAGCTTCGTGTCACTAGAATTTAAGAATATTCTTGGTTTGACGCCTAGTAAGTTAGACGTCCCATATTCGATTGAATTAACAAATGGGAAACTAGTTGAGACCAGTGTGGTTGTCCAAGGATGTGTGATGGAATTTGGAGGGCACGGGTTTACGCTAGACTTACTACCTGTCGAGTTGGGAAGCTTTGATGTGGTAGTGGGAACGGATTGGCTATCGAGTAACAAGGCCGAGATTGTTTGTCACGAAAAGTTCGTTCGTATTCCAATCGAAGATGGAGAAACAATTGTGGTTCATGGGGAGAAGCGTGATACGCCCTTAAGAACTATCAGATGCCTGAAAGCTCGTAAGTGTTTACAAAAGGGATGTGCTGCCTTCCTGGCACACATCGTGGATAAGAAAGCTGCTGAGCCGAAAAACGAAGACATCCCTATCGTGAGGGAATATCCTGAAGTCTTTCCTGACGACTTGCCAGGATTGCCACCCCAAAGGCAAGTGAAATTTCACATTGACTTAGTTCCAGGCGCCGCGCCTGTAGCTAGGGCACCTTATAGACTTGCATCGTCTGGGATGCAAGAACTGTCGACACAACTTCAAGAGTTGTTAGACAAAGGATTTATCCGACCAAGCTTCTCGCCTTGGGGAGCTCCGGTCCTGTTTGTCAAGAAGAAGGACGGTAGTTTTCGAATGTGTATCAACTACCGGGAGTTGAATAAGCTGACGATCAAGAATAGATACCCTCTGCCAAGGATCGATGATCTATTCGAACTACTGCAAGGTTCAAGCTTTTACTCGAAGATCAAATTGCGATCTGGGTACCATCAACTAAGGATACAAGAGGAGAGTATCCCTAAGACAGCTTTCAGAACTCGTTATGGACACTACGAGTTCCTAGTTATGCCGTTTGGGTTGACAAACGCACCTGCAGTCTTTATGGATTTGATGAATAGAGTTTGCAAGCCGTACTTGGATAAGTTCGTGATTGTGTTCATCGACGACATTTTGATTTATTCAATGACAAAGGCTGAGCACGAACAGCATCTAAGAGCTATTTTGGAGCTGCTGAAGAAAGAACAATTGTACGCCAAGTTCTCTAAGTGCGAGTTTTGGCTACGCGAAGTCCAATTCCTTGGACATGTGGTGAATGGAGATGGAATTCATGTGGATCCAACCAAGATCGAAGCGATCAAGAATTGGGAGACGCCAACCGAGATTCGACAATTCTTGGGTTTGGCTGGCTACTACCGAAGGTTCATTGAGGACTTTTCAAAAATCACTCAACCATTGACACTCCTCACGCAGAAAGATAAGAAGTTTGATTGGGGAATCGAACAGGAAGAAGCGTTCCAGCTATTGAAAGATAAGCTTTGTAATGCGCCAATCTTAGCACTACCGGAAGGTACAGATGATTTTGTGGTTTATTGTGACGCCTCACGCCAAGGTTTGGGTTGCGTGTTAATGCAACGCCAAAAAGTTATAGCTTACGCATCGCGTCAACTGAAGGTACACGAGAAGAACTATACCACACATGATTTGGAACTCGGCGCAGTGATATTTGCTTTAAAGATCTGGAGACACTACCTATATGGTACGAAATGTACGATCTTCACAGATCATAAGAGCCTACAACACATATTCAACTAGAAGGAGCTGAATATGAGGCAGAGACGATGGGTCGAGTTGTTGAACGACTACGACTGCGAGATAAAGTATCATCCAGGGAAGGCAAATGTGGTCGCCGACGCCCTAAGTCGAAAAGAAAGGATCAAGCCCATAAGGGTTAGGGCTTTAGAGATGATTATCCAAACAGATCTTTCTCTGCGCATTCGTGCCGCACAGAAAGAAGCTCTTAAGGAAAGAAACCTTGAAGAAGAATATCTCCGTGGGATGGAGAAGCAACTAGAGCCAAACGAGGAAGGAACGTTATGCTTTATGAAAAGGATTTAGGTTCCTCTTTTTGGTGGTTTAAGGAAAGTTATTTTCGATGTAGCTCACAAATCGCGGTACTCTATCCATCCAGGAGCGGATAAGATGTACCAAGATCTTAAGGATTATTATTGGTGGCCTAGGATGAAAGGCGATGTTGCGGTTTATGTAAACAAGTGCTTAACATGTGCTAAGGTTAAAGCTGAATACCAGAAGCCTTCGGGACTTCTGCAACAACCTGAGATTCCCAGATGGAAGTGGGAACAAATCTCCACGGATTTTATTACAAAGTTGCCAAGAACGCCAAGAGGTCATGACACTATTTGGGTAATAGTGGACCGATTAACGAAGTCTGCGCACTTTTTACCTATCAGAGAGAAAGATAACACGAGCAAGTTGGCTGAAATTTACATAAGAGAAATTGTTACACGCCATGGAGTACCTCTCTCAATCATCTCTGATAGAGACGGAAGGTTCATATCAAGGATTTGGCAATCCTTCCAAGAAGCTTTTGGCTCACAGTTGAATCTGAGCACTGCATTTCACCCACAGACCGACGGACAAAGCGAACGGACGATACAGACTTTGGAAGATATGCTGAGAGCATGTGTTATGGATTTGGGCGGTAGCTGGGATAAGCATTTGCCATTGGTCGAATTTTCATACAACAACAGCTACCACACCAGTATTGGTGCCGCGCCATTTGAAGCTCTATATGGCCGCAAGTGCAGATCACCGCTTTGTTGGTCTGATGCAGGTGATAGACAATTGGTTGGTCCTGATATGGTACAGGAAACCACAGACAAAATTGCATAGATCCGGGATCGCATCAAGGCGGCCCGCGATCGTCAGAAATGTTATGCGGACCGAAGGAGAAAACCTCTGGAATTTGAGGTAGGTGATATGGTTTTGTTGAAAGTATCACCCTGGAAGGGGGTGGCACGCTTCTGAAAGCGTGGAAAGTTGAATCCGCGGTATATTGGTCCGTTCAGAATTTTGGGAAGAATTGGGTTAGTAGCGTACAAGTTGGATTTACCTGCTGAACTGAATGGCGTTCACGATACATTTCATGTATCAAATCTGAAGAAAAGTCCAACGCAAGATACTATTGTTATTCCCGCAGACGAGATCCATGTCGACGACACGCTCCACTTTGTCGAAGAACCGGTTGAGGTTACAGATTGGGAGATCAACAAAACCCGCCGGAGCAGTGTCAAGCTCGTCAAAGTTCGTTGGTGTCACACCCCAACCGATGGCGGAAACATCGAGATGAGACGTACAAACTGTTCAAAGACATCATAACACTAATTGTGACAATAATTAAAGTTTATTTCATTGATAATCATAAGTTTCATACAATACATAGAAAAGTTCAAATACATAACATAGATTTGGAAGTTTAAATAGTTGATGGGTTTCTAAGCCATCCTAGTCTTTTCTTGTTTTTCTTGGATCCTCAACCTGCAGTATGCATTTAAAATACAATCAACAAATAATTGCTGGCGAGTATACAGGTTTGATATAGCATAATAGAGTTAATAGTTTATCAAATCTAATCCATGTGAACAACTGATATTCAATTAACTGTCATGCTCGTAACGATGAAATCCACATGTCCAAACCATAGTTACGCAATTAACATAGCCTAACCCTCGAAAGGGTGGTAATAGAGTTAATAGATTAAACCTAACAATACCCGTATATACGGGAGGGGCGTTACAACCTACAGCGCTGCCATTGTTAGGGGAGGCTTGCAAAGTTAATGAACACACAGCCATAAATGTTTAACATTAGCATAACATGATTAACATGAGTCAAATAGATTCACAAGAAATGTGGATAGATAGTGCAAAAATGTTTAACATAGTGTTTTGATATAGGAAATGCATACTACACCCAAAAGTGTAAAATAGAAAATGGGTCATGTATACTCACCTTAGGTTGCGTTGCGTATATTGGAAAAAGATAATAGAATCAGGGATTTTCCAAGAAGATCGTGCACAAGAGAATTACCCTATTAATTTGAGGATTTGATTAATTATTTGGGAATTTATAGAATAATTTAGATAATAAGACAAAAATAATACAAAATTCCTAAAGTGTTGGAACAATAAAATAAATAGGAATTTAAATAGATAAATAATTATTTTAACAATCTAAAATAATTACCACAACATTAGTTAATAATCTTATAAACAAATAACTTATTTATAAAGTTTCTAGTTTATAAAACAAATAAATAAATCTGAAAATAAAATAAATAAAATTTCTAGATTTTTATTAAATAAACAATAATTCTGATTTAAAGAATATAAATCCTGAAATTAATAAATATGATCAAATAATAATTAAATAGTAATTCAGAATTAATTTATAATTTAAACAACATTTAAAATAAATATTCTGAATTAATAAAAACAATATATCTGATTTTTATGATAATAATTCTGAAATACATAAATAATTCTGATTTGTAAATTCTGAAATAAATAAATAGATAAAATCTGATTTTATTAAATTTCAGAAATAAATTCCGAAATAAATAAATAAATAAAGTCTGATTTTATTAAATTTCAGAAATAAATCCTGAAATAAATAAATAAATAAAATCTTATTTTATTAAATTTCAGAAATAAATTCTGAAATAAATAAATAAATAAAATCTGATTTTATTAAATTTCAGAAATAAATTCTGAAATAAATAAATAAATAAAAACTGATTTTTAATAAATCTGATTTTATAAAACTGAAATATTTAAATAAAATTCCGAAATAATAAATATGTTTTAATAAATAGATAATAATTATAAATCTGATTATTTTAATAAATAAATCTGTTTTATTAAATTTCTGATTTTAAATAAATATTTCAGATTTAAAATAATTAAATATGTTTAGTAATAATTATATTAGTATATTTGTTTTCTAAATAGATATATTTGATTTTTTATAAGAATTTTCAGTATTATATATTAATATTTATAATATATAAACCTGATTTTATGTATTTATATCTTATAATACTAAATTATATAATAATAATAATAATAATAATAATAATAATAATATTAATAATAATAATAATAACCGAAAATATACTAACGGTAATACAGTAATCGGAACAAGAACGGTCGGAACGTTTACCGGAGGTTTGACGGCGAAGGCGGTGGCAGGCGGTGCTCGGCGGTGGAGTTCCGGCGAGGAGATGGTTCCGGTGGTCCTCGGTTTCCCGGCGAAGACTCGTATCGGGTTGGTTTGGCTTCGGGTTGGTTTCGGTTGCGGTTTGGATCGAACGAAAAGGAAACGAAAATGATGAAGGATTGATGTGTTTATATATAAAACGGTGGTCGGTTACAGGATCCGAGCGGTCACCGGTTATCAAACAGTCGGAGAAGACGATACGAACAGTTGGCGGTTTCTGATTTTGAATTAAATTACGTAATAAATGAGTGCATAAAAACAATGCAGATCCAATTTGTTCACATGCTGAGATGTAGCCCAGTTGGTTGTGTGCGTTGTTTGGGAATAGAGGGTCGCGAGTTCGAATCCCGGGTCACGCGAATTCTTGGGATTTAATCTTTTTTTTATACAATTAGTTTTAACTAACTGGGTTAACTCAGTTAGTGCTGCCCTTTAGTAAACTTATCCTTGTTAGTCTTATTTAACCGGTTTTCACCAACGGGTTTAGATTTGCTAACGGAAATGCTTAAAAATCAATAAAAATTCAGAAAATATTTATTTACTTAATTTAAATTGTTATTTTATTTATCTAAAATACAAAATTAAATAATATAAAAATCAAATTTAACCAAACTTCAATATTTTTACCGGATTAGCGTATAAACTCCCAATTTTGTACGGTTTAGGGTAATCTCTTGGCAACGATGAATTTAAGAGCTGAGATTAAGATGATATTTCACTGTTTTTACGTGCTTAACATAGTTTTAACGTGTTTAACATAGTTTCAACGTGTTTAACATAGTTTCAACGTGTTTAACATAGTTTCATAGTTTCAATGATTCATAGTATACAAACACAAAATATGGATAAAATCATGCAATTTCATTATGATTTCAAGTCTCGAGTACAATTTTGGAATTTGAATCAAGTACAACAAAGGTACAACTTACAAAAGTAGAAAGTACAAGTAGACTTTCCAAAAATGGAAAGTTTGAAAATACGAAATGTTACAGTCTCCCCTACTTTAGGAGATTTCGTCCTCGAAATCTAAGAGGAAGACTGTTGAAAAGATGGCATCCAAGGATTCCACAGAGAAAATAGATGAAACTTGATTGTGAATGGGAGTCATATCAAAGACATGGAATAATAGAGAATAGTGGGAGTATGGAAGTGAACGATTGACTCTAAGTGGATGCAAGTATAAGAATGGCATAAGTATTGGATATACAAAAGTTGCGTAGTAAGAATGGAGTTTCGTCTTGGATAATCGGACATAATGCGTTTGTAAGTTGTTTAAAGTTTGCATTAGGTCCAAAAAGGTGTGCAAAACACTGAATTTCTCATGGCACGTTTCACGAAAGTTTGGTAACGTGGTGAAAACACTTATATATAGGATGTACCAGCGGTGTATCCATCATGTTTTGACCATGTTACGTCCGTTTCGTTATTCGTGTCATGTTACGTTCCATGTCTTACCATACACAGTAGTACACTCTATGGTTCTCATGCGCTTATTACTATAATCCCGTGTGCACCCGCGATTATACCAATCGTCGCATGATCCGCATAGCTTGTACTAATTTGCGTATGAATCAAGGTATACATAAATTTTGAAAATAAGATTGTGTGCGGATAAAAATGTAACATGTAAGCATGTTCGCGTTCCAAATAGTATAAGACTAACGTAAACGAATCCTTCGGGTTTCGCCCGTGTACATGTGCGAATGTATAAATTTTGAGTAAAAAGCATGAGCATAGTATAAGTTTAAATTTGAACACGCACGTGAGCATAAACATAAAACGCATGCCAGGAGTGTGAGCAAAAGTATAAGCATAACGTGTATTAAAATGAGCATAAATGTGAGCACAATTTGAGCACAAACGAATGACGTGAGTATGGACAAAATTCGTATAAATGAGAGTATGAACACAAGTACGAGTGTGAATACGAGTATAAATATGAGTATAAACATAAGATGCATGAGTATGGTTGTAAATGTGAGAATTAAGTGTAAAACATGAATGTTTAAGTACGAATGGAATGTATGAGTGTATATATATATATATATATATATATGAGTGTAAACGTGATCGTATAAGTACAAGTACAAGTATGTTGTTGCGACTATGAGTATAAATATGAGTACAAGTGTAAGCATATAAACGTATTGTGGGGAGTACGTGTGTAAATATGAGTCAAAGTATAGACACGAAACGTGTCGTGGTAGTTATGAGTATATAAATACGAGGATCATAACAGACGTGAGAATGTGTCTGAATATAAATACAAGTATAAACATAGCGGTATAAGCGTATACGCAAATTGCATACGTATGAATGTGTATATGATTATAAGTAAAACGAAGGTGTATGAATATGAATTTAAGTATCACGTAAATGTATAATTGTGAGTGTGTGTATAAACGTAAAACGTATGAGTTTTGAATCGTGAGTATAACATAAATGCGTAAGTGTGAACATAAGTGGAAGCATAAAATGTATAAGTATGGACGTAGGGATTAATGATTTTGTTTATAATATAAAATTAAAATACATGAGTTTATGCGCATAAAAGGTTTAAAGTTTTGAATATGAAAGGAAAAAGAGAACGAGTGACACGCGTGAGATTGTTGTGAGATATTGACTAAAACATGTAAAATGATATACATATATAGTTGTTTGTGCAAAACGTGAAGTTAAATTAGATTGAGTTGTCAGGAATGTAGAATCTAGTTTGTGAATTGTAAAGAGAATATAAAGGAAAACATCTTTTGATTATGCGAAAGGATACTTTGTAAAAGAATGGAAGTGCTATTATGGTTTTAAAAAAAATTTTCATAGCTGAAAATTTGTCGTCCTTATAAAGTTTCCTTGCCCACGTGTTTTGAATTTAATTAACATATCAAGCGAGGTTTTGAAAAGTTCTTCGAATTAAAAAGTTTGCATCGTTTTAAGAAGTTTTTTTTTTTTTTTTTTTTTTTTTTTTTTTTTTTTTGTATTACTAACTTCGAAGTTTACAGATTCTAGTGAAAAGGTTTAACCTTAGGAAAAAGAATTTTGGTATATGAACCTGGTGACCGTGAAAGGTGTCCTTAATAAAATGTTTTTGTTGATCTTGAAAAGAGTTTTGATAACTGATCGGATAATATTTGTAATATTCTGTATGAAAAGTTGGTTTGATTCTCAATTGGAAATTTAGAATTCTTTAGTATAGTGATGCGAGATGAGTGTGTTTTAGTAATTACGTGGAATACGAAATTTTGTGGGCAATAGATTTATTAAACTGATTAGGGTGACAGTAGTATTTTGTGAAATTTTTGAAATCGAGGAATACGCGTTTTGGTAACATTGAAAATTTTTGTGTATGCGAGCGATGTGAAAATAGATTATAGAATAGGAGATACGTCTAAATAAATGAAGCATTTTGAAATACATGATAAATGATTTAGGTATAAACATGATCGTGTTTACGCAATATAATCTATTAAAGGAAGTATTGGTAACGATCACCTAGGTAAGGGAATCACCCCAAATCCGTTGGTGAGGTCGTTGTAAGATGAGAAAAGAAGCGAAGTTAATCGTCAAGGTAAGGAAATCACTCCTATCTCGATGATATGTCTTCACTCGTTGTTACGAAAGTGTAATTAAAATTAAGTGAAATTATGCATGCTAATGATGTATAATCGTATGATGTATGCGCAAAAGTGAAATCCTAAAAATGGTTCAAAATTGACAAGGAAGAGTTTCATCATAAAAGATCGAAGATAATAAAGTGTACATCTGATAAAAAGGAACTTGGATTTTCTGGGAGAGTGAGAGTACTGACGAGATGATGACATCTAGAAATTCAAAACAAGAAATGGATGAGACTTTTAATCATAATGTTTTTGTTTAGGAAAGTTGACTTCATGTATGCATCACATAGCACATAGTTTCTCACATGGATCACCAAATAGTTTCACATAGTTTAACATAGTATTACACATAGAATGATGTTTCACATAGAATAATGAAAGCAATATAAATTTAGTTTGTTCACGAAAGAGAGTAGTTATTAATTGTTTTGGATTGCGATAATAACGTGCTTCGTGTTCCCAAATTTGAATTGAAGATAACGCTCAAATATAAATCACATGATAATTGAGATAGCATAAAAAGAGATTTTATCAATAAATATGGAGTGTCACGGAACGTAACATAGACTATTCCAAAGTGAATCGAAGTCCTTTTCGAATTAAGGAAACGTGCTTTGGCCTAATAGACAAACATTCTCATCGAGGAGCGACTAACGATGTTTGTCCTTCCAGTTACTACACGTCCTTAATCGATTGGGTAAATCGAAACTTTGGCGAGATCGAAAATCAAGGAATGGGACTAGTTAACAAGATGCGAGTTTCACCTCTAACTTGACAACATCGTACCCTAACGTGGTTAGTACCCATCCAAAGATGAGGGTCCACTAGATTAGGAAATGGAAAAATCCCATCAAGATTTGGATATCACTCCTAACTTGAGGGTAGATTTCGTGCAAAATCAAAGTATAGCTGAGTGAAAATCATCACCAAGTGTGGGAATCACCCCTATCTTGATGAATCATTTCGATTGTGTTATAAGAGTGTCTTCAAAGCTTCCAAGTGTGTATTGTGTTAGCCTTAGGAAAGGCTTGTATATTAGAAGTCCAAAAGAATAGAGAGAAGCAAAGAAGAAAGCAAAGGATAATGTCTTTAACAGCAAGCAAATGAGAAAGCTCTTAAACTATAGACTAGGTAAAGCAAGGCAATCCTAATTCCCTATAGTTATGGCTCTGATACCAATCTGTCACACCCCAACCGATGGCGGAAACATCGAGATGAGACGTACAAACTGTTCAAAGACATCATAACACTAATTGTGACAATAATTAAAGTTTATTTCATTGATAATCATAAGTTTCATACAATACATAGAAAAGTTCAAATACATAACATAGATTTGGAAGTTTAAATAGTTGATGGGTTTCTAAGCCATCCTAGTCTTTTCTTGTTTTTCTTGGATCCTCAACCTGCAGTATGCATTTAAAATACAATCAACAAATAATTGCTGGCGAGTATACAGGTTTGATATAGCATAATAGAGTTAATAGTTTATCAAATCTAATCCATGTGAACAACTGATATTCAATTAACTGTCATGCTCGTAACGATGAAATCCACATGTCCAAACCATAGTTACGCAATTAACATAGCCTAACCCTCGAAAGGGTGGTAATAGAGTTAATAGATTAAACCTAACAATACCCGTATATACGGGAGGGGCGTTACAACCTACAGCGCTGCCATTGTTAGGGGAGGCTTGCAAAGTTAATGAACACACAGCCATAAATGTTTAACATTAGCATAACATGATTAACATGAGTCAAATAGATTTACAAGAAATGTGGATAGATAGTGCAAAAATGTTTAACATAGTGTTTTGATATAGGAAATGCATACTACACCCAAAAGTGTAAAATAGAAAATGGGTCATGTATACTCACCTTAGGTTGCGTTGCGTATATTGGAAAAAGATAATAGAATCAGGGATTTTCCAAGAAGATCGTGCACAAGAGAATTACCCTATTAATTTGAGGATTTGATTAATTATTTGGGAATTTATAGAATAATTTAGATAATAAGACAAAAATAATACAAAATTCCTAAAGTGTTGGAACAATAAAATAAATAGGAATTTAAATAGATAAATAATTATTTTAACAATCTAAAATAATTACCACAACATTAGTTAATAATCTTATAAACAAATAACTTATTTATAAAGTTTCTAGTTTATAAAACAAATAAATAAATCTGAAAATAAAATAAATAAAATTTCTAGATTTTTATTAAATAAACAATAATTCTGATTTAAAGAATATAAATCCTGAAATTAATAAATATGATCAAATAATAATTAAATAGTAATTCAGAATTAATTTATAATTTAAACAACATTTAAAATAAATATTCTGAATTAATAAAAACAATATATCTGATTTTTATGATAATAATTCTGAAATACATAAATAATTCTGATTTGTAAATTCTGAAATAAATAAATAGATAAAATCTGATTTTATTAAATTTCAGAAATAAATTCCGAAATAAATAAATAAATAAAGTCTGATTTTATTAAATTTCAGAAATAAATCCTGAAATAAATAAATAGATAAAATCTTATTTTATTAAATTTCAGAAATAAATTCTGAAATAAATAAATAAATAAAATCTGATTTTATTAAATTTCAGAAATAAATTCTGAAATAAATAAATAAATAAAAACTGATTTTTAATAAATCTGATTTTATAAAACTGAAATATTTAAATAAAATTCCGAAATAATAAATATGTTTTAATAAATAGATAATAATTATAAATCTGATTATTTTAATAAATAAATCTGTTTTATTAAATTTCTGATTTTAAATAAATATTTCAGATTTAAAATAATTAAATATGTTTAGTAATAATTATATTAGTATATTTGTTTTCTAAATAGATATATTTGATTTTTTATAAGAATTTTCAGTATTATATATTAATATTTATAATATATAAACCTGATTTTATGTATTTATATCTTTTAATACTAAATTATATAATAATAATAATAATAATAATAATAATAATAATAATATTAATAATAATAATAATAACCGAAAATATACTAACGGTAATACAGTAATCGGAACAAGAACGGTCGGAACGTTTACCGGAGGTTTGACGGCGAAGGCGGTGGCAGGCGGTGCTCGGCGGTGGAGTTCCGGCGAGGAGATGGTTCCGGTGGTCCTCGGTTTCCCGGCGAAGACTCGTATCGGGTTGGTTTGGCTTCGGGTTGGTTTCGGTTGCGGTTTGGATCGAACGAAAAGGAAACGAAAATGATGAAGGATTGATGTGTTTATATATAAAACGGTGGTCGGTTACAGGATCCGAGCGGTCACCGGTTATCAAACAGTCGGAGAAGACGATACGAACAGTTGGCGGTTTCTGATTTTGAATTAAATTACGTAATAAATGAGTGCATAAAAACAATGCAGATCCAATTTGTTCACATGCTGAGATGTAGCCCAGTTGGTTGTGTGCGTTTTTTGGGAATAGAGGGTCGCGAGTTCGAATCCCGGGTCACGCGAATTCTTGGGATTTAATCTTTTTTTTTATACAATTAGTTTTAACTAACTGGGTTAACTCAGTTAGTGCTGCCCTTTAGTAAACTTATCCTTGTTAGTCTTATTTAACCGGTTTTCACCAACGGGTTTAGATTTGCTAACGGAAATGCTTAAAAATCAATAAAAATTCAGAAAATATTTATTTACTTAATTTAAATTGTTATTTTATTTATCTAAAATACAAAATTAAATAATATAAAAATCAAATTTAACCAAACTTCAATATTTTTACCGGATTAGCGTATAAACTCCCAATTTTGTACGGTTTAGGGTAATCTCTTGGCAACGATGAATTTAAGAGCTGAGATTAAGATGATATTTCACTGTTTTTACGTGCTTAACATAGTTTTAACGTGTTTAACATAGTTTCAACGTGTTTAACATAGTTTCATAGTTTCAATGATTCATAGTATACAAACACAAAATATGGATAAAATCATGCAATTTCATTATGATTTCAAGTCTCGAGTACAATTTTGGAATTTGAATCAAGTACAACAAAGGTACAACTTACAAAAGTAGAAAGTACAAGTAGACTTTCCAAAAATGGAAAGTTTGAAAATACGAAATGTTACAGTTGGAACGCAAGACATGGTCCTGAATACACCTGGGAGCGTGAGAACCGAATGAAAGAAAAGTACCCCCACTTATTTCCCAAGACCCATGCAACTAGAAGCAGAACTTAAAATTTCGGGACGAAAATTTTCTAACGGGGGGAGAATGTGACAACCCTCACCAAACCAGGTATCCGTACAAATTAATTACTATTTAATTACTGCTTAATTACTGTGCTTGCTTACATTATGAATAAACTGCTACTTGAATACTGGTACATACATATACTCTTGCATCACATCTTATACTGTCACTCTATTATTTACAAACAAACCTTAGTGACAACCTTGATGCACAAAAGCACAGTGAGCACACTATACGGGATACCCAGTAAACATGCTGACATAGCCAGCATCAGACAGTTACTGTCTCTGAGACCAGTATGAGCCGGGAATAGATTACTACACTAGTAGGGAGTGTAGGGAGGTGAGGAAGGTAGAACTGCATCACTAGGCGATAGTTATACTGACCGGATGTGCCAAAAATATGTTTTAAACACAAAAATTCTGCACTTTATTCACGAAATTCAGCTTTTTTAGCTAACTAGTAAAGTGCCAAAACATGAGAAAAATATTACCAGACACTTTCCAAAGTGTCGGGAATAAATTGTGTCACTAAAAATAATATTAACGACACTTTAAATACTTATTTAGCACATTAACGGAGTAATATCCAACCGTACAACCGGACTTAACCCGGGACATAAAAATATTGACATGACATGGTTTTTTTTTTTTTTTCTGAGCCAGTTAGGGTCCCCGAATACCCTAACACCCTTTATATATTATAACACACATAATACCTTATTCAAATTTCTTAACTAAACAATAAACTAGCACTTAACTATCTAGTGGAAATTGAACCATAAACCCAACCCCCAAACCGAACGGTTTCCTCTAGGGAACATCCATCTCAACTTTTGAATAATTTAATCTTGCTTGTCTAGAATCTAGATTGCATATTATCTAGTGGATAAATTGGATGGATGGTTTATAAACATATACATAAGTTCACCACCTCACTTCTCATAAACCACTTAGCCAATTTCCATCTTTCTTTTCCCTTTTGCCATACTCTCGGCCGAACATATACCCCCACCCAACCTCACTTTCAATTTTTATCAAGGCTATTTTACATACATTCAAGTGTGGAGGATCACACATAAGGAAGCTCGGTGCACTCCGGAACACAAGGACCTCTTTACATCGCTATTAACCGCCTATTTTTCGTCTAGTTTCTTCCCTAGCCTCGAGCTAGTAGTATGTGCCTCTAAACACCCTATTGTTCTATTCTAAAGTGGTTAATAAAAGATTTAACGAGCAAAAATCATAAACACTAGAGATCAAGTTTAAAGTCTACAAAAAAAAATAAACAAAGTGGTTAATAAGTAAATAATAGTGTAAAACTTATAAATCTAGTTTGTTATGATTATTTATTGTTGTTAATTGCTAGTATGGGAATGGATCGTCATCGAACCACGCTAGAGCATGTTCATGAAACATGAACTAGCCTTATGTTAAGTCGTAAAGTTATTAGATGACGAACCCTTTCGAACATAAACATGATCTTGTGTAAAAATAATTTTTCTTATGAAATAGTGTTCTAAACTAGTGGATCTAAAAATCTACAAGTGGTATTTTCGAAGAACCAAATGTCAAATGAAATCATATTTTAAAAGCCGGATCTTTCCTAAACAAAGGTGATTTTTGTGAACACACAAGTGTGTAAACAATTGTGTAACAAAAAGTTTTAACAAAGAATTATTTTTGTAATTTTTGACTAGAAGTTGTACAAATGCATTTTCTGTAAAAATAAGATTTTTGAGAAACCGGTTTCATTTATAAAAGTAGAAAGATCTATTAAAAATAATGGGAAGTTACTACACACTTTTACACAACCCACAAGTTCATGCGTTTGTGATAATTTTAAACTAGTATGATGTTGGAATATTGTTTGTTGTTGATTGAGAAAATTGTTGTTTGCATTTATAAAAGAAAATGATACGCTTGAAAGCGTGACCACCTCCAGTTACAGGGGAAACTCTGGCGAAATTTTTCCAAAAATCTAACACTTGGAAATATTTTTATCACAAGTGTTATAAATATATTTTTAACTTGTTTTCCCAAATAAATTTCGCCATGATTTTATTACAAAATTTCTAAGTGTCGGAGGTGGGATTTTTCACAAAATAAAACTTGCTAAAATATATATTTAGAATATATATTTTCATAACAACACTTGTGTAAATTTTTGTGATTATTTTGTGAACTACGTAAATATTATTTTTAGTGTAAAAATAATATTACCAAATATTAACGATTCCAAAATAATACGAACGCCTTCACAATAAATATTAAGTTACACCGGTATTATTAATACCACCCGAACCTTACAACGTAACTTACGCATTTTTAGAAAATACTCATAAGTGTGTATTTTGACAAGTATTATTTTGGGAAAACTATATGTAATAAAATATAATATTTTTGGGAAAAATATTTATATTTGGAGAAAGGATTTAAATATATTTTAAGTGAGACTTAATAATATATTTCGAAGATATACGGTCGCACATGTATTAAAACCCCCATCCTTGGGAAGGAAAATATTTACTGAATAATTATGAAGTGCACATACGAAATAGTTGTCTAACTATTTCCAAAGACATTAAACCTTGAACCAAGGCACGGCCGTCCGTCTAATAGAAGTTAGTACGTGTAGGTCATCGCACAGCAGATTTTCTGGGAGATACTTTTTAAAGACGCACTTCGGTGAGTTCATGTCCCCCTTTTCTCTTAACTGTTTTCAGTTTCCTAAACTGCGGGGGTGAAATACATGTTACTTTGATTACGAATACTTTATACATGGTATGGTTAGCGTAAGGAGGTTTACTACTTAGATCATGTGAGCGGGTAGGCGGAAACTTGAGGCCATTAATCCTCAGGGTAGGACCGAGGGACAGGAGCGGTAGATCTATCTGGGTGTAGCGAGCCCAGCTCCAGGCCCAACAGTACGGACCTCGGGGTGACTTTGTGCCCAACGCATAAATCCGCTAGGTTTGAGTCTTCCTACTTGCACTTCACACATATCAATGGCCTTGCAAACCATTGGTGATCTCTTTTTCCTTATTTGCTACATACCAGGATTTTATACATACAAAGGTTTTACTTACTCACTTACACATGAACTCCCTCAACATTATTTGTTGATTTTTCCAACTTACATGTATTTCAGGGAATTAAAAATCTGGCGCGGTATGTTATGTTTTCCCGCTGCAAGGTGTTACGAGGTCATCCAAGTTCAAGGGATGTGACTTTTTCCCGGACGAGTCACAGTTCTTAAACTGTGTTTATTTCTTGTTGATGTTTGTGAACAATGTTTTATGTTGTTAGGTCGTGATGTCCATTACGAGAGTCAACGTTTTATGACAATGTGTGCTACTTATGTTTTAAAACTTAATCCTATGGATGATCTTGCATGATTTTATTTCATATAGCTTTGTTATGATTAAGCTATGGTATTAAGAAGTCACACCAAAATTAACCACGCTTCCGCAAAGCCAGGGTGTGACAACAAATCTAAGGACGAAAGAAGAAAAGAAGAAGAAGAAAATGGTCGGCGATGAATCTGACAGGTTAAAGTCAGACAAGCCACCTTCTGGCGATGAATCTGACGTGTCAAAGTCAGACAAGCCACCTTCAGGCGATGAATCTGACAGATCAAAGTCAGACAAGCCATGTGCAGGCAATGATTCTGGTTCGTCAAAGCCAGAGGAGCCATTGGTTGAGGTAAAAATGGAGAATTCAGGTTTAACAATGGATGATGCAAACTTTCCACCATTGTTGAACAAGAATTCAAAATCACCCAAGGACCGTCAGGCTTGGGTGAATCTGTTTAAATAGTAAAAACCTGACTTGCCGGAGTTCCCAGGTTAGTAAGTGTGGAACATGAATCGGCATATTTCTTGAGAAATTTCACTCTGGTGATTTTTCGCCTTACATGTGGTAAATCAGGGACATTAAATTGTACTTGATTTTCTACAAAGTGATTTTTGAGATCTAAAAACTGAAACCCCGAACCTACAAATGATTGGTAAAAAAACTAATTTTTCTGGAAAAACCATTTTGATTAAAACAAACTTAAGTGTTTTGAAATCATAATGGGAAAATAGTTTGTTGTGAGGGGGAGTTCTGATTGTTTATGCCAAGTGGATGGAGAATTGAAGTGATTCTCATCAAGTTGTCAAGTTTGTACAGTTTGTTTCAAATTTTCCCGGAAAATCAAAATTGAAATATATTTTATTTTAGGGGGAGAAAAAGTTAAAAAATTAGAAAATTTGAAAAAGCCAAAAACATCGGAAAAATTAAAAATGAATCTTGGTGCGAATAAGGGGAAATGATAGTACATCAGCTAGACTGGCACAGTACGCTAAAGATTTGTAATGAATAAATGCAATTAAGCAGTCTCGCTAAAGATGTGCTGGTAGGTTTTCGCAAAATTAGTAGATCAGTTTGGGATATAAACATAAAATTAACTTGCGTTTACGTGGAGAACACCTCCAGGATATATAGGTAACCCCTGAAATCCTGTTTGAAGGGTCCCGTATTCTGAGATACTAGGTCTTTATACTCAGTGATATCTGGGGTATTATCCCGGGACTTCTTCTGTATGGAAGTACTGACCTAGTCCCCGGATAATACTTTCTGCAAAAAGCTTTGAAATATAAGCTCGCCCTCAGCATGCTGATGAAACAATAAAATTGATAGTCGCTGCTGTTGAAAACAAAAGATCCTCTAAAGGGGACACACCTTAAAGTCGAAGCCGTCATCTCTCTGCGTACACGGAAGTATCGACCTGAGCTCTCACGGCCCTCGCACATACCCCTTAACAGATATCAGCTGTGGTATACTCACCTGTAAGACTGAATATATTGGGGTCTGGATACGGGAGTATATATTGAGGTGGGACACATGTAGATGTTTAAGTTCTAAAATACTAATTTCGTATCCCGTACAGGTTGAACGTTTTGTGAAAATTTAAGAGGATCAGTATATCGGCAATCAACGCGAACTGTTTAAAAGCTTAAAATGAATTAACAGCTTAACGGTTGTCACACCCCGACCACGTAGAACATACCAAACGTGGCGGAAATGTCGGGGAGTGTTGTAACAGAATTAATTTTTTCAAATCCATGGCAATTGAAGTTCCATTTTATTGATCAAACATGAAAGTTTACATTGTTCAAACAAGAACCAAATAGTACATATCATAAATTAACTAGTTCTTGTCTCGTTTTAAGTCACTAAGGCACAGGTCCACCTATGTATATCTTGATAAGTCCTATGCATCATCTCCTGAAAACACATGTGAAAATAGGTACGTCAGCATAAAAATGCCTGTGAGATACATTGGTTTTGTGAAAACGGAATTCATGACTTATGTTTGAGAAAATGTTTAGTCATGAACCTTGTAATTTGCTTTGTCTTGTAAATCATTTGAAAAACGATATGATCAGATGATATGTATAAATAAGAGAACACTGTATGGTTAAATGAATAACCAAGTAAAATGAGTTTGTATAAGATAATTCGTTTGTAAAACAATGTCTTGTGAAGAATATGTTATTTGTGTAAAATGTAATGTATCTAAACTGAAATGACTTGGATAACGCTACGATACGTAATACTATACAAGCATTTATATATAGGAAGTACCCGCGGCATATCCACCATGTTTGTATCATATTACATACGCCACGTTACTCCAACCATTTACCCAAACCAACCACCATGTAAATTGTTCATGTATAAACCAAATGTCAAGTGCTATTGTGTAAACCATGTCGAAATGTCTATGTTCAATGTAAACCACCAAGTATGTATATCAATGTCAAGATGTTCATGTTCAATGTAGATAATGTAATGTGTACCCAAAATATATCTTGTATGGTAAGCGAGATGTATCAACTCAACCATATGTAAAATGCACAAAACAAGGTGTTTGAAGTAAAACGTGGTTTAAATCAACGTTATGTTTTGTGGAACAATGCATGCTCTACTGATATTAACATTTGTGCGGTATTGTAAAATACGCATACATCCAAGCCTTGAGACTGTGGCGATAAACCCTTAAACAAATTAAAGGTTTATCTAAGTTATGTATATCGAATTCGGTCATTCCTTCCAATCCAAAAACTCAGGATTTCAGGAACGGGAGTTGTCAATTCCTATGGTACCACTACCTACTAACGAACGGCGTAGCTAATGTTAATGAATGTATTGTTCCATGTTAAACAAACCAAATGTCATACAAAAATGAAGGCATGTGATGTAAATAATTGTACTAAGTATGCACACAATGGGCATAAATAGCATGAAATGTAATGTGAAACAATGTACTAAGTACGTACACAATGGGCATAAATAGCATGAAATGTAATGTGAAACAATGTACTAAGTACGTACACAATGGGCATAAATAGCATGAAATGTAATGTGAAACAATGTACTAAGTACGCACACAATGGGCATACATAGCATGAAATGTAATGTAAAACAATGTACTAAGTACGCACACAATGGGCATACATAGCATGTAATGTAAAGCAATGTACTAAGTACGCACACAATGGGCATACATAGCATGTAATGTATTGTAAAGTGATGTACTAAGTATGCACACAATGGACATACATAGCATAAACACAATGAAATCATGTACTATATATGTACTATCGAACATAGCAAATATATGATGTGAAAACATGGAAAGCATGAAAGTAACAAGTAGGCACATGTGTTTCACCCCAAAACAGTTTGGAAAACAGTAAAAGAGGGGTTCAATGTACTCACCTGAGATTGCTTTGAATTCCTTGTGTAATAATCACACAATGCTAGAGATCACGGGATATCAAACGGCACCTAATAGGTAGCTATATTAATATACCGGACCAAAATCGGAAGGATCGGATAGTATGCGGGTTCGTAAATCAAACGAGTATGGAAACTCGTGTAATATGGTTTAACAAAGCCTACATACTAAAATGAAACCTAACCTAAGTGCTTACGGCCCATCACGACCCGTTTAGGTAGCTTATGCTACCTTAACGCGTCGTTCGCGTAGAACGCGTTTGGAACGCCTAACATCGTGACCACAAGGTATAACCTTGGAAGGTTATAGCTATGGTCACCTAATGTGTTTGGTCGGATCCTAATGATCAACCAAATGGGTCGGGTTCGAAAGTATAAGCGATGGTTTAGATCGCTTACTTTACGACCCTATATACGCACTAAACTAAAAGTGACGAGCTAAGCATGTTAGGACATGCTTAACTAAGTTTAGAAAACAGGTTTGGCATCAAAACAAGCGGCTTTGATGCCCACGAGTAGTTTGGTTACAAAATACACAAGAATGCGTATTTTGGCCGAAACTACAACTCGTCACTAAGCCTAGATAACGTGGTAATCAGTAGGTATAGTCACTACGGACTATAACCATCGTGATCACGCTCACGTTATGAAGTTCTAATGAACTTCGTGTTGACCATAGGCTGGTCAATGCAGAAAGTCAACAAAACGTTGACTTTCGGACTCGAAAAGCGAATAAAAGAACGAAAGAATACTTACGGAGGGTCCCCAAATGCTAATCTAGATCAAAGAGCTCAGGTATGAAGCAATGGCATCAACTTAGAGCATTTTGATCAGATTGTAGTGGGTTTTACATCAAGGGGGGGTATTTATAGGAAAGGTAGAGCCGTTAGGATCGTTTCTTGAATATCGTGCCACGATCTTAAGCGTACACTTGTCAAAATGTTGTGGTGCCTTATCTTGACCCTTAGCTCCTGAGATGGTGAAAGGGCATTGCCATTTGGTGTGTTTGAAAGGCCAAGTTCAGCAAGAAAACAAAAATTCTGTTACTGAAGGTGCCATGCGGCCCGCATCAGGATATGGACAAACTTAGGCGGGCCGCCTGGGCCTGTCTGATCTGCATATACTTTCAAAAATGGCAGTTTTGGTCCCTGTTGCGTATTTAAGCCATTTCTGACACTTCTAAGGCCCGTAAAGCCAACTTTAAGGCCCTAAAATGATGCCTAAACATTGTGGACATGAAACATGCTCAAAAATATGTCGGATGTTGGTTCGTTTGGCCGTACGAATGCGATGTTCGGTTAATTACGACGGAATGCGCATAAGCGCGAAAAACGATCCAAAATGCGTGACGAATGGATTTTTCTCATGCCAAACACTAAGGCATAATATAAGGATGCTTACATAAATTTTTGGACATCCGGATGTATTCAGAACGTAAGTTATGCGCGAAAGTGCAAACTTATGCACTTTTTGACACTTTTAGTCCCTGAATGATCCAAAAGTTTGTTTTAGCATACCAAACCCCTCAAAGCCTATTTCTAAGCTATGTAAAGGATATTTATGGTATGTTTAACTTATGGACATGTTCCGGAATGTTTGTTACAGTTCAAATTGGCATACTTTCGCAGTTTGTCAAGTTTAGTCCCTGTAAGCGAATTAACTTGTTTTTGCCATACCAAGGCCTTCAAAACTTATTTCTAAGTTACGTAAAGGTTATTTAAGGTATGTTGAGTATATGTTGCTGTTCCGGAGTATTTGTCGCATTAAACTGAGTACGTTTACGCACAAGTTTGCGTATAATTCCCCAGAAAGCGATGTAGAGCTTGAAATCGAACAAGAGTTGATATGTGCAAACGATACACATATTTATACATGTCCAAAGTATGAAGTACAATATTTCATTGGTTTGGCGTTTGTTTGATGGTTGAAGTGACACAGGTGTCACAGTCTCCCCTACTTTAGGAAATTTCGTCCCGAAATTTAGTTTTAGAGGAAACTTGTGAAGACAGCTGTGACGGTTTCGCTTTCAGACAAATCCATTGAACCCTTAGGTAAAACTCTGGGCCATGTTAGGATCCATAGCGAAAATTTCAACCCACAAAGTGAAGTCCTTGTAGTAACAAAACATGGAGTTTCGAACTACGGGCAGGAGAACGTTTCCCGTGAAGAGTTATCATAGGAAACTTGTGTGTGCTTGAAATCAGAATTAGGGAGTGTAAGGATAAATGACATTGGTCAAAATCCAAGACTTCTCCCGTATCACTACTCTTGTCACTGTAGGTCTTAACACATGACAAAACTTCATGTGGTTTCTGTGCACTGAATTCCATAATTATGTAGGCCTCCATAATTACGTACTTCCTTGCACAGTCCGCACAATTCATTTCATAATGCGTATGGGAAAAAATCAAACGAATAATCTCTTCAGCTAAACTACCCAAGAGAAATATTTAACTACATCAACGTAGGATGTCTTTAACTAGATTGTCGAACCAATCTATTTAACTTAGATCGACGTAGGATCTCTTTAACTAGACCACCCGAGGGCCTTTTTAACTATATCAACGCATGATATATTCAACTAGATTGTCGAACCAATCTCTTTAACTTAGATCAACGAATGATCTATTTAACCAAACTACCCACGGGGAATATTTAACTACATCGATGTAGGATGTCTTTAACTAGATTGTCGAACCAATCTCTTCAACTAAATCAACACATATTGTCCTTAAACTTTGGAATAGTACCTTATAATCCAAGGGACTTAACTACAATGTAGAAGTCCATTAAGGATTTAAGATAGTACCTTTTTGAATATCCTACTACGAATCCCTCATATGAAGATATGAAAGATTCCACGAGGATTTGGATAACGAATATCCAGAGTATACAAAAACACAAAATGCATAATAGAAAACACAAGATGCATAAACACATAGTCATATAACCACAAAGATTGTTTATCTAGATCTTTAATTTGTTAATTTGTTTTGTTGATTACGTACATGCATTTAAAGCACACTAGGAATCCATTTCATGGATTTCATTCGGTACTTTAAACATTAGAAAGAATCTAACTATGAAGATAGAAAGATCTCCTATAAATTCGATTTCGTTTTCAAGAAAACGCAATTTTCGAATTAAGGTACAATAATTTTTGAATATACGGAAATACCCTTAGGTACCCTATTAAGAATTTATAGTGGTACTTTGGGTATTCGTGGAAAACACAAGAGATAATAAAATGGAAGAAATTACGGGGTAGTCTGTTCTTCAAGGAATACGGTTCCTTGATTGTCGGTATTGTAGAGGATACGTTGTTTATACATGACATCACATTTGTACATTGCAATGTAAAATAAAAAGATTCGTTGATAAACAACAACAACTGTTTCATGGACCTTGACTACAAAAGAAAATAATACATAAGGTTTGATTATCTCTGAACAACATTGTCTTCTAGTTGGTCCGATGCTCATCCTTGCGCTGGATTCGCATTAGCAATCTTTGGGCAATTTCTCCGGAAATGGCCCATTTCGTCACAGTTGAAGCAAGGACCTAGTGGAAGACGAGCTTGAGCAGGATTTACTTGAGGTTGGTTTGGACCACTTTGGTTTCGGGTAAATCGACAAGCATTTGCCAGGTGACCGAGTCGCCCACATGATGCACATAAACGACACTGTAGGTGAGCTAAGTGGTGTGCATTACATTTGTCGCATATCGGTGCAGTACCGGCATAAGGTTTCCTTGCAGGGGGTTGAGTTGGTTGGTTGCGGGGGTTTTGGTTGGGTTGAGCAGCAATCGCACAATTCTGCGAAGCCTTACACTTCTTAGACTTCTCAGGGGATCCAGTCTGTTCATCCATGGTCTTTGATTCCTCGATTGGCTTCTTGTCACCCTTTCGAAAAAGTTTATGCTTTCTGATCTGCGATTCAGTCAAGGTTGCAGATAGAGGTGTACAAATCGGTTATTTTGGAAAACCGGTTCGGTTATTTTCAGCAAAAAAAAAACCGGTTTTTTATTAACCGGTTACGGTTAATAACCGGTTTTAACTGGGAAATATTGTAACCGGTCCTAACCGGTTGTAACCGGTTTTAAAAAAAAACCGGTTTATCTGTCGATTATTAACCGATATGTGTGAAACCGGTTAAAAAAACCGGTTAACAGAAACCGAAAAAAAAAACCGGAATAATAACCGGTTGTGCAGAAACATGCAGGAAGTTAACAGAATGTTATTTTTTTCATTTTTTCAGCTATTTGGGCTGTTTTTTTTTCAGCTAAATGCAGTTTTTTTTTATAAAAAAAATTAACAATAAACTCATAAAAAGTTAAACACATAATAATATCATTAGTCTTGGAACAAACGGTTACATAACAATGAAATACGAACGATAAACATAACAAACGAAATGCGTAAACTTAAACTATTAATCCGCAAGAACGTCCACTAATATATATATATTTTTTTAGTGGAACTACAATACTAAAATATATCTTGAGAAGCGTCGTTTAATCTTCTTCGGCCGAACCCGAACCCGAACTATTGCGTAGGAATTCATCTAATTCGGCTTCTTCGTCGGTCATTGGGGTTGTCAATTCGGCTTCGACCTCGTCCTCGTAAACTTCTTCTTCGTAATCTAATTCTTCCTCGAGTGAACGTTTGTCTTGAACTCTCTCCGCCGCATCCAAGTAATCTTTTAAGCAAATCGACATCTCAACCGCCTTAGGTGTTAGTCGAGTCCTCCTTATCGAAATCACCCTACCACTAATAGAAAAAGCACTTTCCGAAGCTACCGTAGAAGCTTGGACCGTTAGTAAATCTCGGGCCATTGTGGCTAAGATCGGAAATTGATCTTCCTTACTTTTCAACCAAGCTAACAAATCAAAATTTTTAAAATCTTGTGAACTCATCATTTGTAGAAAGTTCGACCCACCATACCGACCGAGTTCACTACTACTAGTGTTACCACGATGCATTTGACTCGACTCATCATACAATTGGTTATAAACATACAAATCGGTATCTTCCATTTGACTTGAACCTTCACCGAAAGCGGCGTTTCTCATTGACGCGTGAATGTGTGACGAGGTTGAACCATATTTTGTTACATAAACATCAAACAATTTTGAAAGTTGATCGTTGAAACGAGATTTTGCGACTTCACCAAAGTTTGGTTCTTGAGTGGTGTTTAAATTCAATTGGTGTGCAATTTTTTCAATCAAAGACCCGGTTCCAAAAATATTAAAACAAGGGTTTAGAGCGGAGGCACAAGTGAAAACCGCCGGTAGTTCTTTAAAATATTTTCTTAATTTTTCCTTCATTGTATCCGCCATGTCACAATATGGTCTACCTCTAACCGACAACTCGTTTACTTTCAAACACATTTTAAACAAATTGTGAAGTACCAATGAACTTGTTGGATAATAAACCCCCGATAAAGTCTTTGTTGATGTTTTGAAAACTTGAAGCACTTGTGTAACATTTTCAATAGTTTCCCAACCCGATGGGTGGTAAGGCGAACACTTTCCACGACTAGCCAAAAGGTTATGAAATTCTATTAAACTTTCTTTTTGCAAAATAGCTTTTTCAAACATAATGCAAGTCGAGTTCCACCTATGAGCAACGTCCCAATTGGGTCCTAAGCATATTCGACCCGCTTCCTTACAAGTTTTAATATATTTTGAATGTCTTTGAGTGTTACTAAATATACTTCGTAACATTCTTTTGAAAGCTTCTTTTTGTGTTTCAATAACCTTTAAACCGTCTTGAATGGCCAAATTTATGATGTGTGCAACGCATCGGCTATGGAAAAAAGTACCCTCACAAATCGGATTGTATTTTAATTTTAAACGCATTACCGCGCTCGTGTTGTTTGAGGCGTTATCAAAAGATATTGAAAAAATTTTATTTTCCAATTTGTATGTTGTAATACATTTGTCGATTACTTTATATATAGCTTCACCGGTGTGAGGGTAATCGAACAATTTAAACAAAATCGTGCGTTTCATCATTTGCCACGTCGCCGGTTCAATCCAATGGGCGGTGACACAAATATACGAATCGGGTGAACCGTGCGGTGCGGACCAAACGTCGCTAGTCAAGTTAACACCGGTTTCTAATTTTTCAAAATAAGAAATTAATTCTAGTTTAGCTTTTTTCCACAATTTTAAACAATCCCTCCTAAGAGTAGCACGACTTACATGAGTGTATCGTGGTTGGAGAGTTCGTTGAACCATCTTTGTATAGCGTTGGTTGTCGAAGTGGTTGAACGGCAAACTTTCTTGGATTACAAACTTCGCCATTTCATCCCTAACCATATTGAAATTGTAGTTGAAAATATTAGCGCCATCACTTGCCATGGAAGCTTGACCACCAACTTGTTGTTGTTTCAACGCCTTGCAAAACGGTTTTTCGACGTGTTGCTTCAACGTGGAGTTTACGGTTTCGGCGTAAAAACCTAGACAATGATGACAACGCGCTTTTCTTTTACCGTTGGCCATCTCGCACAAATCAAAATGTGACCAAATCTCGGGGTTGCGTTTGGTTGGAACAACACGAATCACCGTGTCGGTTGTAGACTCGCCAACATGGACCGAATCATGGGCACTAGACGTTGCCATAGCGTTTTGAGAGTTATCGAACAAGAATGAGGGACTTTTTTAGAGTTTTTGAAGGTTATCAAGTGTTGTGAATGAACCTAAACACCCACCACCCTTTTATACTAAGTTTGAGATGAGTTTTGGTAAAAAAGAAAACAAAAAAAAAAACGGCTATATCAAGGTTCTAACGGTCATACGACCGTTTTTTATAGCTGGGCAAAAAAAAACCGGTTTAACCGGTTATTTTAACCGGTTTTTTTTATATCGTTATCGGTTAACCGGTTTTTAACCGGTTTTTTTAAATAATCGATTTAATAACCGGTTTTTTTATAAACCGGTTTTAAAACCGAACCGGGCCAGAAAATATGTAACTGATTAATAACCGGTCAAACCGGTTGTAACCGAACCGGTTATAAAAAAACCGGTTTTTTGAAAAACCGGTTCCGGTTTTTTTTCCGGTTTCGATTGCGTAATCAGTTTTTTTGTACACCTCTAGTTGCAGATAGCTCAATGGCCTGACGGAGTGTGGTAGGGTTGCTACCAGTGATAATGTCTTGTACCGAGTCAGGCAGGCCGTCGATGTACCTTTCGATAGCCTTGTCGAGTGGGGCGACCATAGTCGGGCAAAGTAGACTCAACTCCTCAAACCTATCAGTATATGCCCTGTGTTCGCCACTATCTTGTTTCAAATCATCAAACTCCTTCTCCAACGCTCGTTGTTCATGACGAGGACAAAACTCCCTCATCATAAGAGCTCTCAGTTCAGTCCATGTCTGTGCTAGAGCAACATCTGCACCACGGTCTCTCATTACCCCGTTCCACCATGTAAGAGCCCTCTTCTGAAACACACTTGAAGAAAACTCGACCTTGCGATTATCCGGACACTGCACGTGGCGAAAAGTATTCTCGATGCTCTCGAACCATTGAAGAAGCCCAGTTGCTCCCTCAGAACCACTAAACTTGAGTGGTTTAGCCGAGTTAAAGTTCTTGAAATTGCATGTACCATTGTTGTTGTTGTTGTCTTGGTTCCATTGAGCGAAGAGATTTGGGAATTGAGCAGCCATCTGTTGCGCAATAATTTCTGCCAGCTCGGCAGTTGCTATCTGGTTTTCGCGTCGAGGAGGCATTCTAAAAGAGAAACAAGAAAGAAAACAAATGAAATGGCATTGGGTAAGAATAGGATGTTATAATAACCGGCCATAATCATGGTTGAGGGTCATTTGTTTGAATCCACGAAGCAAACAAACAACACCAAGGCTGAGTCAAAGCAAATAGATCCTCATAGTGCATCGCGAAGACATGCTCGCCTATAAGTGGACACTCACCCCAAGAGTTCCCAGGTAAGAGTGACTGGTCCGATTATGTGGATTTGTACGAACACTCTAACCTTAGACAGAAATCCCAGGGTACAGGCATTCACTCTTCCAGTTCGCACGTGTTCACACTATTTAGGACCCAAAACTTTAACGAGAGTTTTGAAAATTCAAAGGGGTTCAAAACCTTATAACAGAGGGTTCAAAACCTAGTAATTAATCATCCTAGAACAGATGATTAGTTTTCAAAGCGGTTTTGAAATTTATGTTCTTGTTGTGTTCGTCGCCTAAGGATAGGTGACGGTATTGTTTTGTGACCAAACGCAAGTAAACTCACGTTAGGGTCCTAGAAAGGTTATAGACTAGGTCAAAGCATTACTAATAACCTAATTCCCTATAACCATTGGCTCTGATACCAACTTTTGTGTCACACCCCGACCACGTAGAACATACCAAACGTGGCAGAAATGTCGGGGAGTGTTGTAACAGAATTAATTGTTTCAAATCCATGGCAATTGAAGTTCCGTTTTATTGATCAAACATGAAAGTTTACATTGTTCAAACAAGAACCAAATAGTACATATCATAAATTAACTAGTTCTTGTCTCGTTTTAAGTCACTAAGGCACAGGTCCGCCTATGTATATCTTGATAAGTCCTATGCATCATCTCCTGAAAACACATGTGAAAATAGGTACGTCAGCATAAAAATGCCTGTGAGATACATTGGTTTTGTGAAAACGGAATTCATGACTTATGTTTGAGAAAATGTTTAGTCATGAACCTTGTAATTTAGAAAACAGGTTTGGCATCAACACAAACGGCTTTGATGCCCACGAGTAGTTTGGTTACAAAATACACAAGAATGCGTATTTTGGCCGAAACTACGACTCGTCACTGAGCCTAGATAACGTGGTAATCAGTAGGTATAGTCACTACGGACTATAACCATCGTGATCACGCTCACGTTATGAAGTTCTAATGAACTTCGTGTTGACCATAGGCTGGTCAATGCAGAAAGTCAACAAAACGTTGACTTTCGGACTCGAAAAGCGAATAAAAGAACGAAAGAATACTTACGGAGGGTCCCCGAATGCTAATCTAGATCAAAGAGCTCAGGTATGAAGCAATGACATCAACTTAGAGCATTTTGATCAGATTTTGGTGGGTTTTACATCAAGGGGGGGTATTTATAGGAAAGGTAGAGCCGTTAGGATCGTTTATTGAATATCGTGCCACGATCTTAAGCGTACACTTGTCAAAATGTTGTGGTGCCTTATCTTGACCCTTAGCTCCTGAGATGGTGAAAGGGCATTGCCCTTTGGTGTGTTTGAAAGGCCAAGTTCAGCAAGAAAACAAAAATTCTGTTACTGAAGGTGCCATGCGGCCCGCATCAGGATATGGACAAACTCAGGCGGGCCGCCTGGGCCTGTCTGATCTGCATATACTTTCAAAAATGGCAGTTTTGGTCCCTGTTGCGTATTTAAGCCATTTCCGACACTTCTAAGGCCCGTAAAGCCAACTTTAAGGCCCTAAAATGATGCCTAAACATTTTGGACGTGAAACATGCTCAAAAATATGTCGGATGTTGGTTCGTTTGGCCGTACGAATGCGATGTTCGGTTAATTACGACGGAATGCGCATAAGCGCGAAAAAACGATCCAAAATGCATGACGAATGGATTTTTCTCATGCCAAACACTAAGGCATAATATAAGGATGATTACATAAATTTTTGGACGTCCGGATGTATTCAGAACGTAAGTTATGCGCGAAAGTGCAAACTTATGCACTTTTTGACACTTTTAGTCCCTGAATGATCCAAAAGTTTGTTTTAGCATACCAAACCCCTCAAAGCCTATTTCTAAGCTATGTAAAGGATATTTATGGTATGTTTAACTTATGGACATGTTCCGGAATGTTTGTTACAGTTCAAATTGGCATACTTTCGCAGTTTGTCAAGTTTAGTCCCTGTAAGTGAATTAACTTGTTTTTGCCATACCAAAGCCTTCAAAACTTATTTCTAATTTACGTAAAGATTATTTAAGGTATGTTGAGTATATGTTGCTGTTCCGGAGTATTTGTCGCATTAAACTGAGTACATTTACGTACCAGTTTGCGTATAATTCCCCAGAAAGCGATGTAGAGCTTGAAATCGAACAAGAGTTGATATGTGCAAACGATGCACATATTTATACATGTCCAAAGTATGAAGTACAATATTTCATTGGTTTGGCGTTTGTTTGATGGTTGAAGTGACACAGGTGTCACAACGGTGCTAGTGTTTAGTCGGCAGCTGATATGATCTTCTTGCACAAACTCACAAAAATAGTATTTATATATATTTCATTTCTGCATTTAATTTTTGATATTGCTTTTATGCTTCATATTTGAAATATCCAAAAATATTTTCGACAACTGATGTTGAGGAGCTGATATTCAAAATCTAAAAGGCTAAACAAGATGAACAGTTGGTTTGGTTAAATTGGTTTGAAATGTTTAATCAAATTTAGAAATGGTTTAAAGTCTGATAAGTTTTAAATGAGAGAAATTTTCGAATGTTTAGTTGATTCATTAGTTTGAATCACAACTTTGTTTGTTTGTGATAGAGTGTTTGAGTTGTGTAGGTTTCTGATCCTGTTGCTACAGAAAGCCAGGAGATACATCAGAACCTGAGAAGAGTTTAAACTGATAAAGCCAGGATTTGATTTCAATGGTGATAACAAATTCCAGACAGCGATCCCAGCTTGATGATAGGGGAAGTCTGACGAGAGTTAAAGCCAGAGAAAGATCCAGGTACATGATTCCAGGAAGAGTTCCTGAAGAAGACCGATCAAGATTGAAGAGTTGTCATGTTGGTGCAGTTGTCTGCCGACTACATCTTCGTTCGAGTCTTAGGTTAGGGCTGATTGTATCATGTACGGAAATCGAGAAATCATGTTTTAATCATGGTTCCGCTCATGTGTCATTGTCATAGGTTCGCTTATGTGTCAGTCTAGTAGTTCCGCTCATGTGTCATTGTGAGGGTTCGCTTATTTGTCATGTACGTATAAGCGAAACCATATGCCCTATAAATAGGGGTCTTATGAGCGAATCTAAGGAGTGAGGTTGTGATCTTGTATGGTACGGCGAAGCCCTGCCGGTTTGTCTCCAGCGCTTGTATACTGTTAGCAGATCAATAAAAGAGACGTTAAATAGTGAAATCAAGCTAAACAAAGACTGAATCAATGAATTCTGCCTCTGATTCAGTCTGAGCACTCTTCTGATCGACTCGTCAGGTCGTCTAACGTTCCTACAAGTGGTAATTCCAATAAGAAGTGTTCGCTTTGACATGATCAAAAAGGTTTTCAAAATGACAGAAATCAATATTTCTGAAATAAAAGATTTAAATCTTACTGAAAAACCTAAAACATACACTTCAAGAGTTCAACAACGTTTAAACAAGAAAAAGGGTTACAATTCTGGTTCTGGTTTTCAAAAGAAACCTAACCAAAATCGTAGCTACAAAAAGAAAGGTTTAGGTTTTATTCCACCAGAAAATTATAAAAATGATAAAAATTCTAAAACAAAAACAGAATTTTTGTCAGGTGGAAGCTCAGAAGATGAACAAAAGAAACCATTCTGGAGACAGTCAAATCAAGAGTTTCTTGCTGAAAGAAAGAAGAATGGAACTGAAGTGTTTTATCAAAGACAGACTCGAATCTGTTACAAGTGCAATGAAGCTGGTCACATTGCATGGAACTGTTCGACAAATGCAAAAACAAAACAGGGAGTTTCTCAGAAATTAAAAGAAAAAGTTGTTGATGTTGAACCACCAACCAATAGACTTAAAATTTTTGAAAATTCAAAATATGAGGTTGGTGAGTGTTCGAAGAAGAATTTTTACAAAAAGAAAGAAAAAGACAACCAAGTGTGGGTTGTTAAAAATAATGATGAAAATGTCGGTGATGAATCTGGTTCCACAAAGCCAGAAGAGCCACAAGTTGAGGAGAAAATTTCAGTGAATGATGATGAATTTTCATCACTGAAATTTGAAGAAGTTAAAAAGAAAATTGGAAAAGTTGACATTTCAAAACAGTTTTACACTGAGAAAAAAGAATTTGATGTCGAGAAAACATTTAATGGAAGTGTAAAGAAAATATTTGGGAAAATGTTGAATGGGAAAGCAAAGGGGGTTAAAGATTTTTATGCGACTAAAAAGGCAACATACAACCCCACTGCGCAAGAGTTGAAAGCCATCAAGTCTGAAAAGACTTGGATGGAAGTTTGTTTTCCATGAAGTCTTAGGACTATGCCGGAGATCCCAAGTTTATATCGTGGATCAGGAATCGGCATCATTCTAGTGTTTAAAAAGTTTGTTTGAAAGATGTTTGAATAATATTTGAATGTTTACAGGTTGAAGGACTACGCCGGAGCTTCCAGGTTGGTAATTGAGAAGCAGGAATCGGCATCTTTCTGACTAATCTTACAAGTGGTAAAGAGGTTTCTGTAGATATCTCATTCCTACAGGAAAACCTACAAGTGGTATTATTTGGGTTTACTTACAAGTGGTATTTGTTGGTTATACTTTCAAGAGATGATGTTTACAAGTGGTACAGAGGTTTCTGGACTGCAAATGGTAAATCAGGGACATTAAGTTGTACTTGATTTACTATACATTTGAGATTGATAAACAAGATGATGAACCATATCCACATGCTTCACAAGTGGTAAACTTAAAAGTGGTAAAAACAAACTCATTTTCCGGAAAAATCATTTCGATTAAAACAAACTTAAGTGTTTTGAGATCTAAATGAGAAAATGGTTTGTTGATAGGGGGAGTTCAGATTGTTTATGCCGAGTGAATGGAGGTTTGATGTGATTCGGTGTCAGTTGTCAAGTTTCTGTACAGTTTGTTTTACTTTTTATTTTTCAAGTGGGTCAAGAGTCTAGAAGTTTTCAAATTTCCTTTGAAATGTGTTTGCATTTTAGGGGGAGTAGGGAAATTTCAGAAAATCCAAAAACATTTGAAAATTTGTAAAAGACAAAAACATGATAAAATTCAAAAATGAGTTTTGTTGTGAAAAGAGGAAATGATAGTACATCAGTAGGCTGTCACAACATGCTAAAGATTTGTAAAGATAAAAATGTGATAAACAATCTTACTGTGGATGTGTCAGTAGGTTTTCGCACATTTAATAAATTGTGACGAGATATAAACATAAATTTCAAACTTGCTTGTTCTGTGGGTTAACACAAACTTGGATATATAGGTAACCCCTGAAATCTTGTTTGAAAGGTCCCTTATTCTGAGATACTAGGTCTTTATGCTCAGTGATATCTGGGGTATTATCCCGGGACTTCTGCTGTATGGAAGTACTGACCTAGTCCCCGAATAATACTTTCCGCATTGCTTGAAATATAGCATCGCCCTCAGCATGCTGATGAAACAATAAAATTGATAGTCGCTGCTGTTGAAATCTAAAAGATCCTCTAAAGGGGACACACCAAAAGTCGAAGCCGTCATCTCTCTGCGTATACGGAAGTATCGACCTGAGCTATCACGGCCCTCGCACATAACCCCTTTACAGATATCATCTGTGGTATACTCACCTGTAAGACTGAATATTGGGATCTGGATACAGGAGTATATTCAAGTAGTGGGACACACGAATAAGTTAGTATCTAAGACATTAACATCGTATCTCGGATCAATTGAAATTTGTGTGAAAATTTAAGTGGACCGATATACTGACAATCTAGGTGAATTGTTTAGAGCTTAAAATGTAATAAAGCTTAACGGTGTTAGTGACATGTCTCATAAACTGATATGATCCTCTTACACGAACTCACAAAAATATGTTTGTAAATATTTCATTTCTGCATTTTCTTGATTCTACAAGTTGTGTCATTTACTTTCTTTCAAAAAATCCAAAAAGATTTTGGGTGTGTTTTAGCATAAATTTTTGAAAAAGTCAAAAAGATTTTCGACAACTGATGTTGGATAGCTGATTTTCAAAATTGCGAGTGCTAAACATGATGACATTGTTGTGAGGGGGAGTGTGTTTGAAATGTCAAAATATGTTTTCTAAATCAAAAAGTGGTTCATCATGTGTGTGTGAACTGAGGGAGAGTAGTTGATGGTGCAGATAGTTAGTTTTGAGGGGAGTCAGTGTGAGTTCATACGTGATTTTGGTACACATATTATGAGAGGGTGTCATCTGATTATGTCAGACTGTTGGTGCATTAAATTGTTAAATCTAGAAAATTTGTTTCTGGGTTAAGTCTATGCAGGTCAAGTTGTGCCAGGTCGATCCTGAGACTCAAGCTAGAAGATAGCCAAGTTTCGATCTTGAAGCTGAACGAAAGCCAGGTTACGATACCTGAGGACTTTGTTTGAAGAAAGCCAAGTTTATGACTCTTGATGAGCCAGGCAGATCGATTCTGAAAATTGAAGATTCTGCAGATAGAGCATGAGTCAGGTTTCAATCCTGGAACTTGAAGAGACAGACAACGATCCTGTATCAGATGTTGCTGAAGAACAAAGGAATGCCAATAAATCGAGAGGGGGAGTCTGAAGATAGAAAGAAAAGCCCAGAGACTGATCAAGACTGAAGATGTGAAGACACAACATTGTTGTGACATGATAGTCGACTCCGTCAACATCTGAGGGGGAGTCTGTTGGTGCACTACATCTGTCGACTTCGTCTTGTATCGAGTCTTACATTGTTTTGTATAGTTTAGGGCACGAATTACGAGAAAATATGAGAATGTATGTAATTAGAGTGGAGGTCCGCTCATATGGACATTTGTGAGGAGGTCCACTTATATGTACGTATGAGGTCCGCTCATATGTACCTATGACACATAAGCGAACCTCCATGTCCTATATATAGTGGTCATTTTGAGCGAATCTGGGAGATCCATTCCTTGTATTCCACGCCGAAGTGCTGCCGGTGTGAAGATCGAGCTGTATTCATTGTCAAATCATTAAAATCAGTAGATTAAGTGAAGAACAAGCTATTTCTACCTACGTTTCTTGTAATTCCACACCTGAAACGTAGTTGAACGCCTCTGAACGACTCAATCGGGTCAGAACACGATCCTATTGTAGGACCGGTTTTGACACCGTTCGATTGCGTAACGAACGTTCGACGTGCGGAATCCGTGAACGTGCGTGACCGAACACACAATAACGTACTAGAAACGTGAATCTATTGAAAGATATGACGTGTACGATACAAGAATCACGTAGAGCGTATTTTCTCTCTCTAGACTTTCTCTCTCTAGACTTGAATCTCCTAATTCACCAAATGAGCAAAAAGTCTTAAACTTTAAACCTAAGGCTCCTATTTATAGGCCTTGGAATTAATGAGATTTCTCATTAATTACCAAAATGCCACCTTGATAATTCTATCTAAATATTACAATATAAGCTTGATTTCTTCGGTTTCTCGCTACGGCTCGAATTGACGAAGGCGATAGACATTAATGCACTAACAATCGATAAACACAATGACGAAATCGTCGAGATACGGCTTGCACACACGGTTTATGAGGTCCATGAAAACCGCCGGTGCGTTTGTCAACCTGAATGGCATAACCAGAAACTCATAATGGCCATATCGTGTTCTAAAAGCTGTCTTAGGGACATCCTCCTCTCGGACTCTCATATGATGATAGTCCGATTTTAAATCGATCTTTAAGTAGAAACTTGACCCTTGCAACCGGTCGTCGATGCGTGATAAAGGATATCGGTTCTTGATGGTCACCTTGTTGAGTTCACGGTAATCTATAAACATACGAAAGGACCCGTCTTTCTTCTTCACAAATAGGACCGGGGCTCCCCAAGGCGAAGAACTGGGTCAGATAAAACCTCTATCCAACAGTTCCTGAAGTTGATTAGACATTTCCTGCAACTCTCCTGGCGCAAGGCGATAAGGAGCACGAGCAATCGGGGCTGCTCCTGGTGTAAGGTCAATCTGAAATTCCACCTGACGGTGAGGAGGTAAACCAGGGAGTTCTTTAGGAAAGACATAAGTAAACTCATGAACAACTGGCAGATCTTCGACTTTCTTTTCTCCAGGCTGAGTATCAGTAATAAGCACTAAAATAGCAGGATAACCCTTCCGTAGACACTTTTGGGCTTTCATAGCTGAGATGATGCCAACCATTGCACCACTACGATGACCTTGAACCAACAAAGATTCTCCACTAGGGAGAGGAATACGCACGATTTTCTCTTTACAGAGACTTTCCGCTTGATGTTTAGACAACTAGACCATACCAACGACTACATCAAAGCTTCCAAGAGTAACGGGAAGTAGGTCAATATCGAACACTTGACTCATAAGATCGAGTTTACACCCAAAAAGAACATGTGAAGCTTCAATCGATTTACCATCAGCTATATCTACTATGTGCTTGCTTACAAGAGGTGTAGGAGTTAACCCTAACTGACGACTGAACCCCAAAGACACATAACTCTAATCGGCACCAGAGTCGAATAAAACAGAAGTAAATAGATTGTTCACAGAAAACGTACCGGTCACCACGTTGCCATCATTCCGAGCCTCCCCAGCACCAATGGTAAATACTCTTCCACGCGCACCATTCCCACCATTGTTTCCGTAGTTGTTGTTCCCAGTGTTGTTATTGTTATTGTTACCAGCATTCTGATTCAGTTGAGGGCAATCCCACCTAAAATGACCCTCATCCCCATACTGGAAACACCCCTTGCGATTACCCTGGTTCTGTTGAGGCTGCTGCCTCTCCTGTTGCTGTGGTTGCTGCTGCTATGGGGGTTGCTGTTGCTGCTATCTTGGGAGTGAAGCCCTGCAATCTCTAGCCATATGGCCCACCTTGTTGCACCTGTGACAGACTTGGGTGCACGGCCCACGATTATGAAAGTTACACTTGTTACACTTTGGCTGCTTCCTAGCGTAAGAACCCTGATTCGAGCTGTTGCTCTGATTCTGATTAACTGAAGATGACTGGCTAAAACTGCGATTGTTGTTGTTGTCTGTCTTTTTCTGTGACTGATTCGAGTTGGACACCTTGTCCACATCATTCCATTTTCGTTTGCTGTCAGTAGCAGGGGTAGTAGCTGTAGCAGTAGTGGCAGTAGTAGAAACACGTAGTGGTAGCGAGCCACGCTCCACCTCCTGATCTGTGATCTTGTGAGCTAAGCGGATGATCGGAGGTAAGTTGTTAACGTTCGCTGCTGTAACCAAGCCCTTAACCTACGGTGTTAATCCTTTGATGTACAGTTCGATTCTACGAGGTGGTGGTCAAGATAAGTTAGGACACATATTTGCAAGTTTGTGAGATCGCTTCGTGTATGCCTCGATCTCAGATCCTTCCATTTTCAGGTTGTAATACTCGTTCTCCAATTTTCTGTACTTCATCACGAGGACAGTACTCCTCTCTCATCAACTCCTTGAAATCCTCCCAAGTAGTGGCATTCGCCATCTCAATGCCCAGCATCTAGACTTAGGCATTCCACCAAGTCAAGGCACCATCCTCCAACGCGCCCGTAGCATACTTCACTCTGTCCCCAGCAGGACAGTTGCACATAGCGAACACCGATTCTACCTTCTCAAACCAGCGTAGTAGTCCCACAGCTCCTTCAGTCCCACTGAACGTCTGTGGCTTACAATCCATAAACGTCTTAAACGTGCACATAGGCGGATTGTTCTGATTCACGTGTTGACCTAAAGACGAAAGAGAACACAACACACAGGTAAGATTCGAGTACGCGACACGAGGATAAAAGTATTTGGCACATATCGTACCAGCCTGCTGAGCCGCCAAGGCTTCAGCCACACGAGTATTGATCAGATCGGTCAATTCAGCCTGGGTCATATTAATGTTGCCACGTCCACCGCTGCGGCCTCCACCACGTCCACCATTTCGTCCGCTCATGATTCTATATAACCAGTGTAAAAAGGTTAAAAGTCGGGTTTGAGTAGGAGTCTCTATGACTTCTACAGATTACAGAGTTCTTGTAAGGCCCTATAATTGGGTAGGTTTACGCTTATCTTTATCAAACACAATTATAGGCTATTGGGCTTAGCCTTGTAGTGGGTTAGATAATATTAGAATAAGCCATGTTGGCTATTTAAGTGATTTGGGCTTGTTTGGTTAGTAATATTGTGCATGTGGGCCTGGCCCAGTCTGTAACTAGGTCACCCTATGTAACTATAAATAAGGTGAACCTAGTTCGTTATTAGGTTAGACATTTTTTAGAGGTTCTTCAGTATTTGTGTGGGTGTACCAGACGGTTCTCTAGAAACCGTGTGCACTTTGATCATATAATCGATACATGTTCTTGTTCTTCATCACTTTCATCAGTATTCCGCACTCGTGATTGTGATTTTGATATCCTACTGTAGTGTTTTGGGACTTACAATTGGTATCAGAGCCTAAGTAGTCTTGCGTAGGCTCGGTTCGTTGGATATCATTCGAAGAACAAGAAATTTTTTTGAAGATCGAAGAACACGAAGAACGCTGTTGAAGATCAAGAAAATTTTGAAAATTCTGCATTTTGATTCGTTTTGGAAAATTGCCAAACTGTTTGCAAGAAAATCGGAATTTTTCGGTGGAAATAATCAAAGAATTTAAATTTCAAATTCATTCTTAATTTTGGAGATATACTTGTTGATTTGTTTCCAAAGTTGGTGTGTGTGGTCCTACCATTTGACTTGTGCTACTACAACAACAATCATCAGTCATCTGCAAAGTTCACGTTCATCACATTGCTTCAGGGGTTCTTGTGCGATCTAACAAAACTTGTGCGATTACAACATTTGCCTGTTACAACTTTTCTTATGCGATTTAAGTGTGAACAACTATTTCTTGTGCGATCAAGTCTACTTCAAGACTACAATTCTTGTGCGACTATGATCTTGTGCGACTCTATCTTGTGCGATCCAACATATATTGTGCGACTTTATCTTATGCGATCGGATCAATCATCTTCAAACCATCATTCATCACATCACCTGCAACACTCCATCAACCTCCGTTCAAACTCCGACTACCAACCGTCCGTGATTATCACCGGAACCGCACACCGTTTTGAGTTCATCGTCTTCTTCGATCAACACCGTGTTATCCTCTTCGTTCATCGAAACCTCACAGTTTGAAGACTCAAAAACCAGTCAGTCTGACCTGGTTAGAGTTATAGCTTCAGACGACCTAGCAAGAACCTGCAAGATCACAAGGAAACAAACACACCGTTAGCCTCATCACAGGGAGGGGGGCCTCTCTGTGACCAAGCTCGGGCGTGCGAATAAGTATTTGTGGGGAGAAAGTAGGTCAGGGAGAGAGAGAGGAGAGTTTAGAGAGAGAAAGTGGCGGTTACCAGTTTTGGAAGTCTAAGTATGGTATTTATAGTCTTTGGGTATGCTGACGTGGCGAGTTAGTTAGGGTCGGACCAGTCACTGTCATGACGGTTATGCCCGTGGGGCCCAGTTAGTTATGGCGTACCAGTGCATTTGTCTGTTCCGTTTGTGGTGCAAGATGCGATCCGACCTTGATGTATTATAGCTCGGTTCTATGCTTGATGATGATTCGGTCCGACCAAGGACGTATCCTCATCAAGTCCCCCTAGTTCGTAGCATTTCTTAGGCAAAAGCTTCGAACTATAACGGCATAACTTTGGCGGTCTGAGTCCCTGATTTATCGCTTTTTTTTAATTTTAAATTTTTGGGGCGGTGACCTATTGCTGGGTAACCGACGGTCACTTTAGTTTTTCCGTTTGATGTGACGCTTGATGTGCGTTAGTTGCCATGACGTGTCACATACTGATTGGCTGTTTTGAGGCGGTTCCATATCTCTATAAAAAGGGAGAAAAAGTAGTTTTTCATTTTCACTTTTTACTTCATCTTCTTCACTCTTTTCTCTGAGCCGAAGACTTATTCACTGAGCAGGTTTGTATCCGTCTTTTCAGCATGTCGAACAAAAGCAATCTGTCTGGTTGCTTCAATATTTTGAGTAAAAGTGGTTTAGAGTGGTATATAGATACATATGCGATTCCTTGCCTCATTGCACCCCGTTCTCCCCGAAAAGGACACGCCCATTTATCCTTTTGTACCGGGGAAAATAGGAATCTATACCCGTCTCTTTGATTATTGCAACTATCGTCTTCCTCTGACGAAGTTTTTGATCGAAGTGCTTTTGTTTCACGAGGTTCACCTGACTCAAATGAACCCCTTCGGCCTTGCCAAGGTGTGTCACTTTGAGCTGTCTTGTCGTGGGTTGGGATGTGTTCCGGGCTTTTTACAGGTTGAATCAGTCCGACAGCTGGTATACCTTCGAGGTTAGAGACAAGAACTCCTGTTGTTATACGTGGATTACCACGAGTCTCAAGGATTGGAAAGATCACTTCCTCTTGGTTGATGATAGATGCGTTCCGGAGTTCATGACATGGAGGTTAAAGAAATCGAAGCTCCCGCCTTCGCTTCCTAAAGATTTCGAATACAATGAAGACTTATATGCGAACCTGGTCAAAGAATCCGGATGCATACAGAAATATCCAGAACACATCCTTGTTATGGGACGGATCAGCACGATATGGACCGAACCAGGGTGGTATCGTACCCTCAAGTGGAACAACAAGGGTTAGTTGTGTGGTGTTCCTCGAATTTATTTTTTTGCTCTTTCTCTTTTTTTTTTTTTTTTTTTTTTGCAAGTTTCACTATCGCGACGGATTATAGATATTATTTGCTGTTTGTTTTTGTGCAGCTATGGGCTTGAAAGAAGCTTTGAGGTTAAAATCCTTTGAGCCCAAGGAGTTTGAGATCCGAGCTACTAGGACGCCGAAAGGTGATCCTCCATACTTAAGTGTTGTGCAGGAGAACCTTTACCAGATTCGGGAACCTGAGGCTCCGGATAATCAAGGAGGTTCGGCTGGTCAAGGAGGTTCTGGTTTGGCTCCTACGGCACAAATAGCGGATACTGTTCCGGTCCAAGCTATGGTGGTGGTTGGTGATGCTAAGGGTAAGAAATCTAGTTCGATCGGGACGAAAGGGTCCGGTTCCAAGTTTGTGATCGAAGATGAAGGAGTCCATCTTTCTGTTGGAGATGAAGGAGTACGTGATGAGGGCGTAAAAGGGGGTGGTGATGACGAAGATGAGGATGAAGCGGATGAGGAAGAGCATCCTCAGGTTAGCTTGAAAAGAAAGCGAGCTGTTTCGTCTAAATCCGGCCCGAAACTTAAACAGGTGAAAAAGAAGAAGACAGAATTCAAGACTATCACACTCGACGACGATGATCAGGTCACCGAGTTTTCTACTGCCGGAGGCATATTGGAGAATTCGGATGCCCATCTTCATGGGGGCCGTACCCCGAGGGACCACCCGGTGAACATTCCGTCAAGCCCATTATCTTTCGGAGGAGGGGCTACCAAGGTTATTACCGATGTCCGTACGTCCGATCCTAAGAAGACCGAACCTTCTCCTTCGGGTAAGCTTACCACGGGGGTCGCTTCTAATGTATCAAGGCCAAGCCCTAAGCCGATTGACGGCGGGGAAAGTGCCTCTTCTTCCCCTTTATGGTATAATACTGAAGCTATCTTCTTGTCCCGGGAGTTAGGTTCGGGTAGTGTTGAAGACATGGATTCGGCTCGAGCGTTGGAGAAATATATACCGGAGTGGTCATTAGCAAACAAGGATAGGGTTGTGGACGCTCTTTCAGCCAAGATGGTATTATTTCATTTGGGAACCCCGGCTGAGCACTCTCACTATCGGAAGATGAGCGGGCCGGAGCTTGGGAACGCCCTAATGCTGAATCAGGCTCAGTCGAACTCTCTAGTGGTGGAAACGTATAAGCGCTGGGTCGAGTCGGAGTCATTTTGTCACAAGCTTCGGCGTGAAGTGGCTAATCTGAAAAGTGAAGACAACGTTCGATCGAAGACGAAACAGGAACTGGCTTCCCTTCGATCTCAAGTCGATCGCCTGAAAGAGCAAGTTTCAGAGGCGAAAGAAGTTAACAAGTCTTCCCAAGCTTCGGCTGCGGTTGCTTACGAGGCTCGAGATAAAGCTCTCCAAGACTTGGAAAGTCTCAAGATGAAGTTCGGTGATTTGGAGAAGAAGTTATCTGATTCAGAGAAAAGGCATGTGGCTGAACTGAAGGAGATGCAAACATCTTATGACCAGCTTCTAGCGGATCATCATCGTCTGATGGATGGTATGTTTGTATTTTTTTGTTCGATCCGTATTTCTTCTTTCTAATTAAATCTTATCTTTGTAGAAAAAGAAGAACTTGCAAGGGCTCGTGATAGGGCAATCGGATCTCACACGGCAACGATTGATGAAGCAAAAGGTATGTTGACACGCTGTGATGGTGAGATGGTTGAGTTATACGCCCAGGTGTCGGAACTTATGTTAACAAAACAATGGTTTTTGACGGAGGGAATTGCGTGGGTGGTCAAGTTAGTGCATCAGAGTCCAGAATTGGAGAAGGTCGTGGCTGACCTAGTCAACAGTGTTAACGCGGTAGGAGTGAATGAGGGCATTAAGCAAGGCTTTAAAGCTGCCCATGACTCAATTCGATCTGCTGAAGAGGTTTATGGATATGATGAGGGGGCTAAGGAGGTGTTAGAAACTGCCATAAAGGCCTTCGACAATTTCCACATCTCCGTGCTTGACAAGGTTGCGGACTTGGTGGATAAACCCCTGTCAGTCATCAAGCAAAAAAGCGAGCTCCCAATCGTGAAGGAAGACTTTGAAGCTTGAAATTTGATTTTTCTTATCGTATAACTTTTGACTTTTACTTCGTTATTGTAAACGTACAATTTTAAATTTTTCTTTCGTTTGGCGTGTAATCCGCACAATTTATTTTGTTTGGAATGTTTGACTAACATGTTTTGCATGAGATCATGACTTTTGATAATCAGATATCCTCTCCTGGCTACTTAGTTCTTAGTTTGCATCCAAACTTCACTGTTCGCCCAGGTTTATTTCTCGGTTCACTTAAGTGACTGAGTTTTAGCAAGAAGTTTTTGGTTGACTGTCTTTGCTTAGTAGATTTTAGCGGTCGAACCGAATTGGGGGCGGACCGTTCGCTTAATAGATTTTATTGTTTTTAGAACTATTTAAGCCTTCTCGATCGGCGCGAGGCATGGGTCGAGGCCCGTTTGTGCACATTTTTTGATATCGTTCGAACTTACACGGATGCTATGCTTTATACTTACAAAAGTACGGATCGCTTTATTTGATTACTTAATCATAGATCCGGGAAAACCCTCCCGGTTACAAGGAAATCAGAAATTCGTTCGGGGTATTACCCTCCCGACTTACATATGGAATTTGAAAATAACATAAGAAACAACGATCTTTTTTAGCCGTACCCGGCTGTTTACATGAAGCATTTCTTAAGGTGCACCCCGTTCCATGTCCTGGGGACTGGGGTTCCATCTATTTTTTCCAACACGTACGAGCCTTTTTCACTAGCTTCTTTGACTCGGTACGGTCCTTCCCACTTTGGGGTTAGCTTGCCCGGGACTTCAACGCGGCTCGCATCATTGCTTCGGAGCACATAGTCCCCGACCTTGAATTTGTAAAGCTTGGCACGGGCATTATAGTACTTCTCGATCTTCTTTTTGTATCGGGCTTCTTTGATCGCTGCGATATTCCGACGTTCTTCGAGCAGATCAAGATTGGATTGGAGCTCACACTCATTTTCCTCCCAAGCTTTATACCTTTGGTTCGGTAATCCGGTCTCTGCGGGGATTACGGCCTCTGTGCCGTAAGTAAGACTGAACGGTGTTTCTCCGTTACTGGTCTTGTGCAACGTTCGGTGAGCCCACATCACGTTTGGTAATTCATCCGCCCAACCTTTTCCCTCATAACCAAGCCTTCTCTTTATCCCATCAACAATTCTTCGATTTATCTGCTCGACTTGCCCGTTCCCTTGGGGTGGGCAACCGAAGAAAAGACTTGATTGATCTTCAAGTTTTCACACCAACGTTTAAACGGGTTCTCCGCGAATTACTTTGCATTGTTGCTTATGTTGGATCGTCGTTGACCCTAAATGAGTCGATCAGAAGAGTTGTTTATCTAATCCAAAGGCGGAATCAATGAATCAGACGCTCAAACTAATTATAATGCTTCTTATATTGATCTTGACAATGTTTACAACCTGGAAGCAATTTGGCAGCACTTCGTTACACTTTCAGATCCGTGCCAAATGAACAACACATGTGCACTATTTATAGTGATGCTGGTTCGCTCATAGAGACACCCTATGAGCGGACCTGTGTGTTTGATGGTTCGCTTATATGGACTATGTCCATATAAGCGGACCTACTTGCTAAACCACCACTTTTAATGTCTCGACCCTCGTGCACTCGATATTCTATCCTATCCTATTCTATTACATGAAACAAGACGAAGTCAATAGACGTAGTGCACTAACAGACTCCCCCTCGGATATTGACGAAGTCTTCAGTGACCATTCTCTGTTATGCCACCTCTTCAGTCTTGATCACCTTTCCATCTTGTTCAGATTGTAACACTGTAAGTATCCTTCAATCTTTCTCTATTTGACTTTTTCACCAAGATCTCTACACTAGCTTTAACATCAACTTTTTATCGTCAGCTGGCTCCCCCTCTCGTCAAGCTTCTGTGCTTTTAGGGATCGACACCTAGCTTTCCGGTTACAAGCTCTTCCTCACTTTCAGCTTGTCTTCAGACTCCCCCTTAGACTCGGCTCTCGGGATCGTAGTCTGGATCTTTCCTGCAATCACTCATACAAATGATAAGTAACAACATTTTGAAACCATTAATCAAATTCTCTAACCTACTCCCCCTATCAATCAACTCAACAGATATGGCAACATTAAAGAATCCAACTCCCTCACAGTTTATCATCCAAATCCAAATTAATGACCTTGGAGATATCACAAACTGTTTTTGAACTTTTCTAGAAATTTCAAGTTTCAAATTAATGAACTTGTTTTATTTTCAGAAACACAATCAGCTTACTTAGATTTTGAAACTCAGCAACTCAGACATCGGTTGTCAAAAAATAACGCAGAAATCAAAATCTTTTTAGATTTTTAATGTGTTCTAAACTAAGAAACGAAATAAGAGAAAAACCTAAATTGCAGAAAGTAAACTATTTACCAATTTAATTTTGGCGAGCGTGTCAGGGAATCATATCAGCTTTTCAGACAAATTACTAGTACCATTAAGCTACATTACATACTCAGACTTAAACCATTCACCTCGATTGTCGATATACTGATCCATCTTAAATTCTCACACAAACTTCAATCTATTCAGGATACAGTTTAGGTGTCTTAAGAACTTAGTTCAATTCATGTGTCCCACCTCTTGAATATACTCCCGTATCCAGAATCCCAGATATTCAGTCTTACAGGTGAGTATACCACAGATGATATCTGTAAGGGGTTAGGTGCGAAACCGTGAGAGCTCAGGTCAGAACTTCCGTTCAGCAGAGAGATGACGGCTCGACTTTTGGTGTGTCCCCTTTAGAGGATCTTTTAATTACAACAGCAGCGACTATCAATTTTATTGTTTCATCAGCTTGCTGAGGGCGATGCTATGTTTCAAGCATTTTGCAGAAAGTATTATTCGGGGACTAGGTCAGTACTTCCATACAGCAGAAGTCCCGGAATAATACCCCAGATATCACTGAGTATAAAGACCTAGTATTTCAGAATATGGGACCTTTCAAACGAGATTTCAGGGGTTACCTATATATCCAAGTAGTGTTCCCCGCGAATTTCACAAGTTTGAAATTTTAGGTTTATATCCCGAATAAATCTACTAAATGTATGAAAACCTATCGACACATCAATAGTGAGACTGTTTAACTCATTTTGTCTTTCCAAATCTTTAGCATACTGTAATTGTCTAGCCGATGTACTATCATTTTCCCTATATACACAAGCTCTTTTTCAATTTTATCATGTTTTTGTATTTTTCAAATTTTCTAATGTTTTTGTATTTTCTAACAACTTTTCTCCCCCTAAAATGCAAAATCATAAAAAAATTGACAACCCGATACTGATAGCTTTGTCTCACCATCCATTTTCTGCTTAAAGTGCTCTGATTTGCAGAAAATCTATTATCAAGTACCCCCATGATTTACAACCCATTGATTTTGACAGTTAGAAAACCGTTTTTCAATCTGTGACAGTAATCATGTTTGTTCAGCCGTGAGGGTTTCGGCGTATTCAATCAATACTTATTCAAACAGAAATAACATCAAACATCACACAGTTACACAAAACAACAAACAAACTCCCTGTTTGACCAAAACCAGGGTTCTTCAACCTCTTCCTGTGCCAGGCTGCTCCAACTAACAATCTCACAATCTTCAGCACCATTGAGCACCTGCACAATCAACAATTTGATCATTTGAACAAAGCAACCCAAGCCTGTTTAGACTCAGGTAATTGAACATGAATTCTTCCATGTAAAACCGGATAATTCCTGTCATTTTTCTCAAAAACATCATCAATTTTAACCTCAACTTTTTCTTCTTTTATCGAATTGATATGTTTCTTAACACTCCATACTTGACCTCCCGGAGTACCTCTTTTGTAAAAATTTGTTCCTTTCTGAACCTTTTGATTTTGAACAACATTTTTAGGTTTCCAAAACTCTTGAGGTTTTGTCATATCAACAGATGTTCTCCAACTCTGTGTCGTTCTCAATCTGGGTGTGTGAGAATTCCAGGTCTGTCTTGAATCGAACCTTTTCAGATTTGATTTCCAGTTTTGATTTGAAGCAAACTTGTTTGTATTGTACCTCCAAGTTTGTCTCGAATCAAATCTGGTTGACCTTGGTTTCAGACTCTCAGATTTCTGTTTTTCAATATCAACAGGCTTTGGATTTGGACACTTTCGTGCAACATGTCCAATTTGATCACATTTAAAACACACTTTCTTTGAAACATCCTTGGCCTGATGTTGTTTCTTTTTCAGAGCCTCAAACTCTGCATTAGACTGTTGTCCAATTTTGAGTTTTTCTTCTTCTGTGAAACTCTTTCCTTGAACAAAACTCATTTGTGTCTGAAAATTTGGCATTTCAGTTTTGTTCCGATTTTGTTTCTTCTTATAACCCAAACCAGCCTTCATGTTTTTCTTCTTAGAACCAGGTTTGTTATAAGAACCTTTGTAACCTCTACCAGCAAACTTCGACATTTCAGATTTCTCAATTTCAACCATCTTGAAAACTTTGTCAATTTTCTCTGAAATCACATTCTGAATCGGGAAAACAACATCTAAGAATAGTTTGTCCGATCCAATCATGGTATAAACCAATCCTTTTGAATCATCATTCAAATTCTTCTCGGATTTTGTGTCTTTCAGATATCCATCATAAAGATTTCCTTCATCTTCATCCTGTGATTCAGACTTACCTTTTGTAGACTCATCTTACAAAACACTATCAACCACCTTACTTACCACCTCTGAATCATCAGCATCATCAGATTTGGTGTAAGTCACATCGATACTTTCAGGTAATTGGTCAGCTATGTTCAAACCCTTTGCCACATTTTCCTCATCATAAAAAGTATAATTGTTTCTCAATGGTGGTGGTACCTGATGAAATTCTGAACCAATACCCTTTTTGCAATTATCAGTATCTTTGTCATCCGATGTGATATTGAAAATGCGTTCGAGAATGTACGAAGAGTTATGATAACTTTGAAGTTTTGTAACAATCTTTTCTTTTTCAGCCAAGACTTGTTTAAGATTAGCAATTTCATCAACACACTTGTTCAATTCAATTTGCTTTTCTTTAAACTTTCTTTCATACATTTCTTTGGTTGTTAAAGTTTCAGACAGTCTTTGATCAAAACTTTTGACTTGGCTCTTCAAAGTATCATAAGCTTCTTGTACTCTCTGACTCGACCATTTTAAAGAATCATATTGTTTTTGTAACTCAAGAAATTTAGATTCTTTCTCAACACAATCAACACATTTTTGCGGCACATTTTTCTTTCAAAATCTTATTTTCTTCTTCAAAAACATGACATTTCTGTGTTAACTTCTCAACTTTTAATTTTAAACTTTCTTCTGTTTCAATTCTTTCTTTACATTTCATTTTTAAAAATTTTCAAGTTTGTTCATTTCATTATCTTTTGTTTTTATCAGTTCATCTTTATCAATACAAGCTCTACATGTTTCCATGCATTTCTTGCATTGTTCAATTGAATTTAAGATTTTAGAATCAGAATTTACCTCAGTGATTGACACCTCGGCATGCTCAGCTGTTTTTGTCTGTTTCATCTCTTGTATCTTTTCGTTATCAGCACCATCATCACTGACAATCTTCACCTTCTCATTCTTTTTCTGTTCTTCCTCAGCTTTTTGATCCTCTTCAACAGCAAGCTTTGCAACAGTCTTTACTTCTTCAATCATCTTTTTCAATTCTTCTTCTTTTCTCTTCTTCATTTCTACCACCTTCGGTAGACTTGCTTCAAAAACCTCCTTTAACTTGTTCATCAAATCTGGCAGATAACCTTTATCAGAAAGCCTTCTTGTGTTGAAAGTTCCCTCACTTGGAAACAAATTGGTTACAGCATCGAAATCCACTTTTGACGGATTAACTACTGGATTACCCTGTGGATCCATGTAACACTCCAACTCTTCATTCCATCTCTTGGCTCTTTGTGCTTCTTGAAATGGTTCATTCAATTTTCTAATCTCCAATCTCGCACTGTCTCTTCGCCACCAGGCATCATGATCATCATTTGCAACAAATGCATATCCAACTGCATCTTTTTCTGGTAGAACCTCTTTGCTCCAATCATAACCTTCATCATCATATATAACTGCAAGAGCCCTTGATTTTTCTTCCGGCTGTTTCAATCTTGGTGGCTCAGACTTGTTCTGATGGTAAATCGCTTTCTTGTAATAATCTTCGTTGAACGGGTTCTCAGAATCATCAGCAGCATACGCATTTCTGCACTCGCGCTTGAAGTGACCTTTTTGTTTGCATTTGAAACATGTCACTTTGGTTTTATCAAATCCCAGCTTGGTAGATGGTCCACCAATTGACTTTCTCCCCGTGATCTCCATGAACCGTTGTGCTCTACGAACCGCACTGGCCATGCACCATCTTATATCCATTAGTTCCATCTCCTTGGGGTCTATTTGATCATATTCTTCTTTCGTCAAATTGGTATTGCCAATCTTCCCTGCAACGAGGCTTTCATACGATTCCAGTACAGATGCCAAGAAAACCATCTGTTGTTTCGCCGATTCTTCGCTGAAGTTCTGCCCATTCTTCAAATCAACTGCGATATTACACTGGAATAGATTCTTTGAAGCAGATTGGTCTGAGGTGTTTGAAGAAGATCCACTATGAAAACCACTGTGAAGACTTTCATTGTTCACTGAGTTTGAACTTTCTGCAGAAAATGCTGTTTTTGGAGATCCAGCCTGTGGTGCATTTCCTCTGTAGTAAAGTTCCACATTCTGCTGATAAGCTGGACTGTTGACTTTGGATCTTTTTATCTCCAACTCATGGCTTTCAAGCCTTTCAATCAGCAAATCCACTTTTAAATCATCTGGCTTGATTGTATTTTTCAGCATAAGAGCAAAATATTGCCACTCTTGATCATTGGGCAATGAATCAAACAATTTATCCACCATCATCTCATCAGAATATTTGATTTCATATCTGGCCAACTCCATTTTCAGATGTCCAAATCTCTCGATCATTTTACATACAGATTCATTTTTCATACAACTGAATAAATCAAACTCTCTACGCAACAATTTCTTTTTGTTTTTGACAATTTCATTACTACCAACACACTTTTTCTCTAACGCTTCCCACAATCTCTTTGAAGTTTTTTCTTGTTCAAGTAACGAGATAATATCCTCTCTCACTGACTGTTTGATCAACGTTATCATTCTATATTCAGCCACAACCTCTTTTATATCTTTTTTAGTAAAATCTTTCTCATCTATTAACTCTCCTCCTTCTTTCACTGGTGCTTTATATTCACTCACTAATTTTAACCAGCTTCCAGGAGCGAAAGCTTTTACCCAACCTTCAAACCTGTTTTTCCACCAGTTATAGTCTTCAACTTTCATTAGCTTTGGTGGCTTCTGCTGACTACCGTACATGTTCTCAAACTTTAAATTCTCTGAAATCTCTTTTGAATATTCTTTCAATTCAAATCTTCTATCTGTTGATTCGGAAGTGAAAGCATTGTAGAATGTGTTGTAGAACTCTTCACCGTTGTTCGACATCTTGAAACACCTGAAAGTCAATGACCTGGAAGCAAACAAACAAACTTAATCAGTTTAAACAATATCAAGTAATTTGAAATACATTGACACTCGATTTTCGTGAAATGATCTTGACACTTGGACGAAATCAGATTGAAAGTATGAGCGAAACCAGATTGGACAAATAAGCGAGACTCCTTTGAACAAATGAGCGGACCAACCAAAATGACCGAATAAGCGAACCCTTGTTGGATAGTACAAATAAGCGAATCTAAAATGTATGTTCGATCGGATCTACTTAATATCCGTTCGAGCGAATCTTCTTGATGTCCTTGAAGCGAACCTTTGACAAATTTGACACACGAGCAAATCTAACTATGTTCAGATAAGCGAACCAGGTTTGTCCTGATGAGCGAACCTGATAAGTAAGTTCGAGCGAACCTACACTTTTTGAGAGTATCTACTCAGACTGTGACACTAAAGGCGGACCTCTGAAGCGAATCTAGGTAGTTTGGAGCGAACCAAATATCACAAAAGCGGACCTTACGAGCGAACCTATCTCTTGTCCGAAAAAGCGAACCTGGAACCGAAGGTTATTTTGTCCATTTTGTCCATTTTAGTTCGAATTTTAGTCTGAAAGTTTCAAGGGTTTGTTATTATCCACTAATACACATTCTGTGAAAAATTTATCCAATTTTAACCGTGGAAACTTGTTCAAATCGAAAAAGAAGATGTAGAAGACAGAAAATGGATCCAATTTGAGCTAAACTCTTCCTCCTGAGCTTTGATACCACTTGTTGGATCGTCGTTGACCCTAAATGAGTCGATCAGAAGAGTTGTTTATCTAATCCAAAGGCGGAATCAATGAATCAGACGCTCAAACTAATTATAATGCTTCTTATATTGATCTTGACAATGTTTACAACCTGGAAGCAATTTGGCAGCACTTCGTTACACTTTCAGATCCGTGCCAAATGAACAATACATGTGCACTATTTATAGTGATGCTGGTTCGCTCATAGAGACACCTTATGAGCGGACCTGTGTGTTTAATGGTTCGCTTATATGGACTATGTCCATATAAGCGGACCTACTTGCTAAACCACCACTTTTAATGTCTCGAACCTCGTGCACTCGATATTCTATCCTATCCTATTCTATTACATGAAACAAGACGAAGTCAATAGACGTAGTGCACTAACAGCTTACGATGTAGAGTGGAAGACCGAAGCGGCACACGATTTGCTCCCAAAAGAATCTCGTTACATTGTAGCCGGAGATGATTGTAAACGGTCGAGCTTCCACCCATTTGGTGAAATAATCTACTGCGACTAGCAAGTATTGGGCGCTTCCGCTCGATCGTGGAAAAGGACCAACTATGTCGACGCCCCACTTTTGAAAGGGCCTTACTGGAATCATTTCGTTCTTAGCCCGAAGGCTTATTAGCACGTGCCTTTGACACTCATCACATTGCTGGAGCTCCTTGACTGCACTCTCGTGCATCCCAGGCCAGTAATACCCTGCATTTTTTACCTTGGTCACGATCATCTTTGGTCCGGCATGAATACCGCAAATGCCATAGTGTATTTCCCTGACGATATAACTGGCTTGCTCTGGGTCGAGACATTTTAGCAGAGGCCCGAGAAAAGTCTTTCGGTATAACCCTCCTTCTTGCATCTGGTACTGAAGAGAGTTGATTTGGATCTTTCTTCCTCTGCTTTGTCAACCGGTAGAACGTCGTGCACCAAGTAGTTGATTATGGGTGTCATCCATGTTTGCGACGGAGCTTCTACTTGCATAACCTGCGGAACTGCAATTGAAGGTGCGTTTAAGACTTCCACCCTCACCTCTTTGGCTAGGTGACTAAATGATACCGACGCCAACTTGCTCAATGCATCGGCCTTTTTTTTTGCTTCGGGGAATGTGTTCGACTTTACATGCCTCGAATGATGCCATAACTTGCTTTACTTGCTTGAGATACTCGATCATGTTGGCTTCTCTTGCTTCATATTCCCCGTTTACTTGATTTGCTATGAGCAACGAATCTACATGGGCTACGACATTTCTTGCTCCGACTTTTAGCGCTAGACGTAGGCCAGCTAAGAGGGCCTCGTATTCAGCTTCGTTATTGGAGCTCTTGAACTCTAAACGGAGCACGTACGTCATATCCGTACCATCTGGGTCGGTGAGAATTAAGCCTGCCCCTGACCTTTCGGAGCTCGAAGCTCCGTCTGTGTACAGGGTCCAGGGTTTGTCTGGAGCTTTCTCGGCTTCTTCGACTACTTTTTCTTCCGGCATTTCTACTAGGAAATCGGCTATCACCTGCCCTTTCAAGGGTCCCTTGGTTCTGAAAGTAATATTGAATGCACCCAGCTCGATCGCCCACTTTGCCATACGACCTGAAACTTCCGGCCATCGGAGAACATGCTGGACTCTTTGATCCGTTCGTACCTCAATTGGGTGGGCCTGAAAATACCGACGAAGCCTTCTGGAAGCATGAACCAGTGCCAGGGCTAGTTTTCCAGGCTTGAGTATCTTGTTTCATAATCTTTCAATGTTCGGCTTACATAATAAATGGGGATTTGCGCCCTGTTTCGGTGAGCGACGAGTACTGCACTGATTGCCCCGTACGACGCAGCTAGATAGACCGTCAATACTTCGTCTTTTTCTGGTACGGTGAGCGTTGGCAAAGTGCCGAGATAAGTTTTAAGTTCTTCAAAGGCTCGCGTGGCTTCTTCGGTCCATTTGAACTCCGACCTGAAGCTTTTTCTGAGCACATCCATGAATGGGAGAGATCTGTCTGCTGCTTTTCACAGGAAACGGTGGAGGGCGGCTAGTCGTCCATTTAAGGACTGAATTTCTTTAACCGACGTCGGAGCTTTCATTGTAAGAACAACATCGATTTTGTCTGGGTTGGCTCGCAGGCCCCTTGATCCGACCATGACTCCCAGGAACTTTCCTTCTTCTACCCCGAATGTATACTTTTTGGGGTTTAGCTTCATGTTGATGCTTCGGAGCCGGGTGAAGGTTTCGAGTATGTCTTTCAACATGGTAGCTTCATCGTGACTTTTGATCACTATATCATCAACATACACTTCTAAGTTTCATTCGATCTGGTCTTTGAAGGCTTTATTCATTAAACGCTGGTATGTAGCACCGGCGTTTTTCAATCCGAACGGCATCTTAGTGAAGCAATAAACTCCTTCGTTGGTGACAAAAGATGTCTTGTCCTCGTCTTCGACTGCCATTTGTATCTGGTGATATCCCTTGTAAGCATCTAGAAAGCATTTCAGCCTGAATGTGGCAACAGAATCAATCTTCTCGTCAATTTCTGGTAATGGAAAACAATCCTTTGGGCAAGCATCATTTAGATCGGTGAAGTCGATGCACATTCGCCATGAGTTATCCTTTTTCCGCACCATGACTGGATTCGACACCCATGTTTGGTACTGGACTTCTCGAATGATCCCGGCGTCCAGGAGACTCTTCACATCTTTTGCAATTGCCTTGGCTCGATCCGGCGCCATGTGCCTTTTTCTCTGTGCTATCGGCTTTATTGACTCCTTTATGTTCAGGTGGTGTTGTGCCATGGACCGGGGAACCCCTTGCATATCAGAGTTCTTCCACGTGAAAACGTCAATCGAATTACTCAGTAGTTCCCACATGAGATTCTTTGTTCGTTTTGGGAGCTGGGCGCCGATAGCCACCTGCTGTTCGGGGTGATCCGGGTTGATCGCCCAGAGTTCTGTGGGTACTTCAGACTTTTTGGAGCTTGTTTCTGTTGCGTGTCTTACTTCGGCTACGAATGAATTTGACTCTGAAAGTATAGTGGCGACACCTGCTTCGGTGGGGAATTTAATGGCACCGTGTATCGTAGAGCTGATTGCTCCGAGAGCTCGTAACCCGGGTCTTCCGAGTATTATGTTGTGTGAGGAGTGGGTCCGAACAACCAGAAAGGTTAGTTGTACGGTTCTGTTCCTGTCACCATCTTTGAATGTAGTCGGAAGGGTAATCTGTCCTATCGGACGAACTACCTCTCCCGAAAAACTTACCAGAGGGGTGGACACTTCGATCAGCCTCTTCTTTGTTTGGGGGTTTAGCTGCTGGAAACACTGTAGATACATTATCTCAAAGGCGCTTCCTCCATCCACGTAGATCCGCCGGACTAAGTGTCCTGCGACTACGGCTGATATCGTGATTGGTCCGTCTCTCGCATCCTCCGGATCAATCGGAGGGAAATATGTGGGCTGGTGCATCCAAACTGCCATGTGCTGATTCGACCGCTTTACCCCTCTTGGCTCGGTAGACCGAATCATATTGATTCCGGCCTCGGTGTTCGGGTTATCATTTGCTGTTGTGGGCTTCTTCCCGTCCTTTACCTCTTTTACAAGATGAGAGAGTTTACCGGATCGTACGGCCTTCTCGATCTCCTGCTTTAATGCCCAACATTCTTCAGTTGTATGCCCCTTGTCTCGGTGATACTCGTAGTACTTCTTGGAGTGCTTATCCGAGGTGGGTCATTGCTTTGATGGTGTAGGAAACCGGGTGGTTTCCGTACTAAGGATCTCACTTGGTGATTTTGTCAATTCAGAGAAGGTGTTAAAACATACGTTTCCGGTTCGGAAGCTGCTTCGATCTGACTTTTGGTACGGGCCACGACTCCTGTTCCAATTGTTGTTTCTATCTTTTGGTGGTGATGCGTTCGTCTCCATGACGTGGTTCGAGCTTTGGAATTTCTTGCGGTTGTTTCGTTCGGCTGACCACAAGCACTCTTCCCCCGAACAAAGGCTCGAGCTCGCTCCATAAGTATCTCCATGGTTTTTGGGAGATCTTCGTGGAGCTTTTCCACCAACTGATTGTTCCTTACCCCGTGGCAAAATCCGGAGACCCGGAGCTGATCGACCGCCCCGCTTATCTGCATGCTCTCCCGATTGAATCGGTCTATGAAATCTTCTACGGATTCTCCGTCGCGGCGTTTCATGTGATGAACCTCAGTAATGTCTTTCTTGCAGCGGCGTTGCTGGCAAAAATTTTGCAAGAAATATACGCCGGAAATCTTCAAAGTGATCAATCGACCCTTCTGGCAGCCCATCGAACCATACTCTGGCTGATCCGGTGTAACATTACCAAAATTTTTAAATTTAAAATAAAGTTATTTCATAGGTCATGGGTAAATTGACCGATAAGATATTTTGGCAAACGTAGGAACCGTTTAATAGAAATACATTATATTTGAATCTACTCCGTTTTGAATGAAACTTGTTTCAAAATATAAATAAGATTATTCTCGTTCTAATGGCATATTCATTATTTTATAAAACATTATATGTTAGAAGTTATACGCATCAAATAAGTAAAGCAGTTAAATTAATTATTATATATATTATAATAAAATATTAATTATTACAAAATGTACGTAAGTTTAAATATAATAATAATAATAATAATAATAATAATAATAATAATAATAATAATAATAAAAATAATAAACTTACATATTACATATGAAAGTGTACGTCTACACTTATGAAATCAAAAATGAAACTTTGCATTTGTCTCATTTTAATCAAAACAACAATAAAGGAATATGAGGATACGTGTAGGATTATGGAGGACTGTAGTATTCCTCAAGTAAAAATTTCAAGCTATAAATACAAGCAGAATGGAAGTTCAAAAATTATTCAGAACACTTTCCTTTTTGATGTCGCTCCCTCTCTTTTTACTTTTCTATAATTCTAAATTTTTATTTCGCCCATAATAATAATAATAAAGCCCTGTCCTATTTTAAGTATTTTAACCCTTGATCACTAATACCCTGTCCGACTGACGTAGGGCCCCGTAACGTATGTCAAGGCTCTGCCTAAATTCGTTGGGGTCCTGTCTCGTGACGTAGGGATAAAGTGGAATTGGGTTACTATACTTAATGTGAGTGCACTATATATTTTATTAAATAACCCAGGAGTTGTACCAAGATATATCAACCCTCCAAAAATATTCCTGACACCCCTAATATAATTAGAATACCCCTATATGTCTTAAATTACACCCCGTATACGAAAACCGGCCCCGGATAACCTTTATTTCATTAAATAACAAATAAAAAAAGTTTTTCCAGTCGCTCGCGGGCCGCGAAGGCATAGCCTTCGGCTTACGCGGACCGCGACAACTCAACATCAGGAGAACACCCGATGCTGCCACGTGTCGATGACTCAGCGCACTCAAACCGCCCTACCATCTCTCGCGGGGCGCGTAAACCTTCTCTTCGTCTTACGCGGGCCGCGAGAAAGTCAAGATCAGACCCTATAAATAGATGGGATTGGCCTTCAGTCCAATTCGTTCACAATTCTTTTTCCCTCTCGAAATTCTGAAGGATAATAATAATATCGGGCATTATACCCCCTAATTAGCGAAGCTCTGCCTCGTTGTAAGTATCATAACCCATGGATACGTATTAGATACTCTGCCCGATTGATCTAGGGTTCCGTAACGGCTGTCGTGGTTCTGCCTGACGTAGTCGTTGGAATGCCGTCTCGGGGAGGGTATTACTAATGTTAAAATGGGTTATTATACTAACACGTGTGCATTGTTTATTTTACTAGATTATAACCAGGAAGTCACAAAGGAAAGCCCTATAATAGCAATGTGAGTAATCCTCTTTTTTGTTAAATGTTTTTACAAAACCTTAAATATTTTTCCATGCGAATAGCAGTTATTGAGTATTTGTAAGAATACAATTATCACGGGTATGTTGGGGTTTTGTATACAAAATTTGTTACCACCTGGTCAAGGAGTAACATTACCACAAGTTGAGTATGACAGTACCATGGATGTTAATTGTTATAACTTGGAAACAAATGTATTTGCGAGATCGCCCTCAATATTGTACACTGGGTTTTTATTTAAAACTTGATTAAACTGGGATTCACTCACCAGTATTTCCTGCTGATAAAATGTTTTAAACACGTGTTTCAGGTAAATTAGTTTGAAGCCAATAAAAGCCAGCTGGAGAGCACTGAAGGCTTAGAAAAGTGGCAATAAAAGTTACCTAATTAAAAATGAGAATTGTTTTCAATAGTTGGGGTCATTCCCTATAGATACATCGAAATGAAAATTCGGGTTTTGTCCCACTTATAAACATGTTACCAGAGAAACTTGGGTTTTATCCCATTTCTTCATTTTAAATATTTTTAGTGTTTAACTCTGATAAAATATTTCCTAACTACGGTCCTAATGAAATTTTCCGCTGCCAAAGTGATAAAACACCGATACCACTGAAACTGGCTCACGGCCGCCCGCTCCCGGAATAGGGGTCGGGGGTTGTGACAGAAGCTGGTATCAGAGCTATGCCACCGGTTTAAGCCCTTTAGGTGTTCTTCCAATACCTAAACCCTTAACCATTTGTGTTAGGAAATTAATATCTTATGTGTTACCCTGTGAACATAAAAATCTTAATGTGTTTATTATGATTTTATGCCATTTAACGAATCTTAAATTCCCAATATGTGTTACCCATATCTGTATTTTACACTTATGCTATAATATATATATATATAAATGATATATATATATATATATATATTAATAATATCATGTCCTAGTAAACTTCGTGATATCTTATATATCTATTATATCCATATGTATATATGAGAATATAATGCAATATAATTCTTATGATAATAATAGAATATTAAGATTAATATTTTAATATTAATAGAAGATAAATGCAATTCAGATATGATATTTTGTAAATATCATGATATAAATATTTAAATAATATATGTTATACCTAAATGATTTTATAAATTTTCCGAATATGTAACTCTTATTGTATCTTACAATATGTTAGAAGAATATATTCATAATATAATATTTATTTCTGTATCCACATATTTATGTGAATACAATTCAAAACAAATTATAATAATATTATGATATTGGCATTAATATCTTAAATATAAAATAATAACCTTAGGTATGATATTTCTAAAATATCATTAATGAAAGCAGTATATTTTATGATTAATGATATAATTTTACTCGAATTAAAAGATATGTATTTATCAAAATTTTGATAAAACATACAATTATATTAATTATGTTAAAAGATAATGTTTGAGTATTATTTAAACACAATAATTTAAAATACTTTGTAAATCCCTTTATAATCCTTTATTGTATTATTAAATATTAAATATTATTTATCAAAATTTGATAAATTACGTAATATTAAGAAACTATGTGTAAAGTCAATATTTATGATAATTAATACATTAGAAAAAAAAAATTATATACACATGCTCTCTAAAGAAAAATCTTTAAGATATGTTGTTATTATTATTAATATAAAACATTAAACCAGAAATATTATTAAATTCCATTTTGAATTAAACTGATAATGGTAATAATATTTTTGGAAGAATAAAATATTTGGTTCTTGAATAAAGTTATATTAGAAAGAATTTTATAAAACGTAATCCTTAAATTTAAGAATAAACACAGTTCGACGATTCTAAAACACATATACGTATACCACAGAAAATGCAAATTATTTTATAAAACAGTATTTATGAAACCAGAATACATACAACAACTTGATACTGTAATTTTAAATACATAATACCTATATGTCAACAGAAATAACTTAAAACTTATTTGTAAGTCAAATGTATGTATATATACGACTTGTATCAATATAGTATTTCATCCATGAAGTAAAATATGTACACAAATATTTAGTATGATATAACAATATGGTTTAAAAATATATATACATATATTTCTAAAGGAAACACTTTTTACTATTTGATAAGTTCTATTTAAGTCATATGTATATATATTATGATAATACTTCATTCTTAATATTTCTTAATATATTAAGAATCGAATCTAAAAACACCAGACTTTGTACTGTCTATTACGAATCTTAAATAAATCGATATAATAAATTAAGAATTTGGATTGACTTATAGATATGATATAACCAAAATTTAGTCAATCTGTCAAGATTAAAATTGCTCTAAAAAGAATTTAGAAAATTATATCTCTATTAAATTTATTCCTTTTTGATGAATTCTCTTTTTTTTATTCTAAAATATTATCTTTAATAAATTTGATAAAAATTTATTCGGTTAATATCAAAGAATAAACAAAGTTATGAGAATAAATAGGATAGCTAATACAATTAATTATGTAACTGGATTTTTTACTTATACGTATGTATATATAAGACACAAATTTTCTTGATAATATATATACAACATAAGAATCAAATGTCTTCTGCAAAAGGACAGGATTTTATATAACAGAAGAAACAAACTTACATATTTACTGAAAATTTATTTTGATACCCAACTTTAATTTAAAAGATACCTTAAGAATATCTGTACTAGCACCACCTCTTGAAAAAAAATAATAAATAAATAAATGAGTTAAAAACGGAAAATCTCAGAATTTCATATAAAGCTTTTATCTTTATATATCTATTCAGCCATAAGCCCTGGAAATATAAGTAAATTAAGGCAATATAAAAACTATTACATCAAAGGAAGAAAACATATAAGATTCCATTTTCCTTATAATTTGATAAGATATAAAGTAAAAAAAATGTTAAGACATAACAGGTATATGTTACCTTAATCATTATCACATAATACTGATAGCTATGACCATAATGGTGTTAAACAAAATATGCATGTATAATTGTTTAGTTCTGTGATAATTATATCTGAACATGTTGTAATACAGATGTCAAATGAAATGGCATGTGATCAAGAAATTGAAAACAGTAATGGAAACTCTTTTGATAGAAACACTATAGAAAATATAATAGCTCAAGGAATATCGAATGCCATATCTTCGATCATTGAAGGTATTAAGATTTCTGTGCCTATAAACGAAGATCGTACTATACACTGTAAGCATACCCATCATTTCATACCTAGCCTTAGTACCAATGGAAGTTACGATATTCGTATCAAAACTCCATCTTCCAAACGAAAAAAAACCACAACCTATGGCTACTCCTATAAGGAATTCTACTCTAACAAATCCTCCAAGGACAAAGAAATAAAACTAGAAATCGCACAACCTACCAGCAACAGCAAAAAGCACACAAGAGAACGTTATTTTAAGAAGACACTTCGCTGTAACTTCTGCAAGAAAGCTGGACATGTAGAAGAAGAATGTAGAAAGAAAAGGGAAACTAACGTATGTTACAAATGTGGAAATCCAGGCCACTTCCGTCGCTACTGTCCGAAACTATCTAAGGCACCTGACAACGAGGATCGAAACTCCGATGAAGCTAAAGAGAACGCATGAAAATTTATAACACCCGAGCCAACAACAACTTTTAAAATAAAGCACCCTTATATTTTGTCTACACTTAATTATTAGTTGACTTTTGATTCTGATCGAAACTTCATCAATAAAAGGTCTTTGTTTTTCTTTTATAGAGGCAACTCTTATTTGTCTCATCTCTTGACAAATTCCTGTGTTGTACGTGCATTGGTTGTTATGCATGTAAATTCAATTCAAAAAGATCATCTACTCGTGAGTTTTAATAGAAATTTTCGTCATACTCATTTTTGATAAATTTCCTCCTCTGATTTTAAATGCTGACTTTTGATAATCGAGTCAACAAATTTCTTGGAGAACTCCTTTCTTTTCAAAGTTACTTACCAGATTTTAATTGAAAATCCTTTCTTGTCAATACATATATCCATTGTTGGAATATGTTGAAATCAAGCTCAATTGTTTGAGCTTGTTCACAAAATCTATTCAATTCAAAATCCTATATGATAAATTGAGATCATCATATTGAGGTAATCTCATTGTTTGAATTTCGATATATTATTTGTTAAAACACGACACCTTGCGGTGGCGATTTCTTTGAAACTTGAACTCATTTCATTTGCACACCGAGGTAGGAAATTATTTATTGATTCATAATCCTAAATTAGTCTTAATACAATTTTGTGTTAAGATAAAGGTATCTAAATTCTTATTCCAATGTACCTCCAACATTTCTTTCATCTTTGAATTGATTCTACAATTTTCATTTCTTTATTTGAAACATCCTATCTTTTGAAATATCCAGATTCGCTTTCTTGAAACTTTCGGTTAATTTCAAAAATGGTGAATTCGTTTGGTCACCGTAATTATTGAATTCTTTCAGTCATTACAACACCTTGCGGTGTCTGTATAAATTTGTAGCATGTGCTAATAATAAACCCTATTCATACGTCATTCGTTCGATTCATCGTTCAAGTAGTCTTGATACAATTATGTATTCAGACCATGATACACTAAATTCTATTGTATTGTCCAGTGTACCCTTGCAATTTAAATAAACGTTATTGATTTCTGGGTTGATCATTGACAAATTATTTTTCATACTTCCATTCACAAATTGAGATTATTGATTCAGAATCTCCCCCAATTGATAATCAAAATAAGTTCTTTTATGGCATTGCATCTAGGAATGGCAATCGGCCGGGCTTGGGCCGGGTATTGGTAATCCCAAGCTCGTACCTGTTTGTAATTCTTTGTCCCATACCCGGCCCGTTACCCATCGGGTATTTGTCGGGTAATTACCCATCGGGTATTGGGTATACCCGCGGGTATCGGGTATACCCGTTAATTTCATAAAAATACCCATTGGGGCAAATGTGCAATTTTTACTTTGATGTTTATATAATTTACTATTTTAATGACTATAACAAATGAAAATATGATTAATAACTTATATATCATATTCAGACCACATATACCAAACTAAATCAAAACCATTACTTAATTAAGTAATTGTATGAGTACCACCTAATTGCATAAATATCCACATAATAAAGGGTGATAGCTTCCATATCCAATATACATGCTCAAAAATAAGTTATTTGTTCACTAAGCACCACCCAAATACATATCCACATATGACTATAGAGAATGTAATAAGTACATGTACTAAGTTTATATATGAAAATCTATAATATGATACTTTCGCGTATTATTCGGGTAAATGGGCTGGGTATCGGGCGGGTATCACTAAATCCCATACCCGTACCCATACCCGATTTTTTTCTTTTTTTAAGCCCGTACCCAGCCCATACCCATTGGGCTTCGGGTATACCCGGCCCATATGTTTCGGGTTTCGGGTATACCCGTCGGGCTTGGGCTTTTTTTCCATCCCTAATTGCATCCTATTATTTCTATAAGTCATTGCATTTCAAATTCTATGTCCATCAAATATCTCTTTTAATTGTGAAACTTAGTCACTTCGATAATGGTAGCATTTCATCAATTCCTGAAACTAAGCTTTGAGATAAGCTAAATTACTTAGATAAAGTGTGATCGGTCTTTGGTATGTCGTGAGAATGAGGACTAGAATAGTGCGAGTATGATAAATAAGCGATAACACCTGGCCACTGTTATTTCTTGTTTATTAGTACTACTCGGTTCTAGAATATCATCCATCATGAGAATACTAATTCCCCTTGAAATTATTAACATATTTGGAAACCTGTAACTAAAAGTATTCATCTATATTTCAGTAAATCTCGAGGACGAGATTTAAAACAAAGTGGGGAGAATGTAACATTCCCAAAATTTTTAAATTTAAAATAAAGTTATTTCATAGGTCATGGGTAAATTGACCGATAAGATATTTTGGCAAACGTAGGAACCGTTTAATAGAAATACATTATATTTGAACCTACTCCGTTTTGAATGAAACTTGGTTCAAAATATAGATAAGACTATTCTCGTTCTAATGGCATATTCATTATTTTATAAAACATTATATGTTAGAAGTTATACGCATCAAATAAGTAAAGCAGTTAAATTAACTATTATATATATTATAATTATAATTATAATAAAATATTAATAATTACAAAATGTACGTAAGTTTAAATATAATAATAATAATAATAATAATAATAATAATAATAATAATAAACTTACATATTACATATGAAAGTGTACGTCTACACTTTTGAAATCAAAAATCAAACTTTGCATTTAATATACATACATACGTGTCTCATTTTAATCAAAACAACAATAAAGGAATATGAGGATACGTGTAGGATTATGGAGGATTGTAGTATTCCTCAAGTAAAAATTTCAAGCTATAAATACAAGCAGAATGGAAGTTCAAAAATTATTCAGAACACTTTCCTTTTTGATGTCGCTCCCTCTCTTTTTACTTTTCTATAATTCTAAATTTTTATTTCGCCCATAATAATAATAATAAAGCCGTGTCCTGTTTTAAGTATTTTAACCCTTGATCACTGATACCCTGTCCGACTGATGTAGGGCCCCGTAACGTATGTCAAGGCTCTGTCTAAATTCGTTGAGGTTCTGTCTCGTGACGTATGGATAAAGTGGAATTGGGTTACTATACTTAATGTGAGTGCACTATATATTTTATTAAATAACCCAGGAGTTGTACCAAGATATATCAACCCTCCAAAAATATTTCTGACACCCCAAATATAATTAGAATACCCCTATATGTCTTAAATTATACCCCGTATACGAAAACCGGCCCCGGATAACCTTTATTTCATTAAATAACAAATAAAATAAGTTTTTCCAGTCGCTCGCGGGCCGCGAAGGCATAGCCTTCAGCTTATGCGGACCGCGACAACTCAACATCAGGAGAACACTCGGTGCTGCCACGTGTCGATGACTCAGCACACTCAAACCGCCCTACTATCTCTCGCGGGGCGCGTAAACCTTCTCTTCGTCTTACGTGGGCCACTACTAGAAAACTAGGCAATTGTCACCAAAATTTGCCACCAAAAAAAATGATAACAATTTTAGCCACCATTTTTCCACCAAAATACAAATTTAACCCATTCACCATGACACGGTAGCTAAGTGGTGGCAAATTTTGCAACCTTTTATTTTCGGTCACAAATTAGTGAGAAAAGCCACAACTTTATAAGCGGTGTCTGACTTGCCACCGTAATAGTGGTGGCAACATCTAAAAATTTAGACGGATTAAATCTTTTTTATTAGGCGGGCTGCCGCTAAATTTTAATTTAAATTTCTTATTGTGCGGCGTTAATTTCTAATTAACCGCTCCACATTCTAGGGTTTTATAGAAAAAAAATCCCAAATCATAGTGAAGCATCTTGGCGACTCCTCCTCCCCTCTGAAGAATAGATGCTTTGAGTTCAATCACTACTAGTATACAAGCATCGATCATCAGGTAAATCATCAACTTAACTTTCGACTATGGCTTTGCATTTGTTCTATTCATGTTTTCTATTGAAACATTGTGATATAGCTCCGATCTTCTTTCAGTCAAAACATTATTTAATAAATACAAATGTGGAAAAGGGCTATTTAATTTGTCCAACCATAAATTCTTGAATTGTTAAGTAGTTCTCATCCTTTTCTATAGCAGCTTTAGGAAAATCATTTAAATGATGGGATTTCTTTTTATGATTGAGAAAGCTACAATCTCTGTTGGGTTATCTCTGTAGAAAATTAGTTTATAAATTCATTTTTAATATATAATAGAATCTATTTGGTTAATATAAAAAAATAAGTCCATTACATTTAAAAATTAATTTAGTGTTTATCGTTGTCCAAAGCATGATGGTTTGAGTTAATTCAAGGTATATGACCTTGTTGTTTTGCCAACAAGAAAATAGAATGATAAAATACATTAACAGAAGTAGGTACACCAACAATTGAAGAACATTATTTTTGTTTTTGAATTAAGACTACATGTAAAAAGTCTTCCACAAAAAAATAAGCTTGATATAGTTGATTGTTGAAACTGAAACACTTACAATATCCATATATAACTAGTATGGCTAGGTTTTGATGCATATTTTGTTGAGTTATCTATAATCATTCTAATACGAAGTAGGTTGTTCACGCGTTGACCCGAACCAAACACAGCAATGCTCAAACTCGGCTTAGTTTAAAACCATGCGGCTTGGTTCGGTCCGGATTTTTCGAATCAAGTGACTTTTTAATGCTCGAACTCGGTTCATTTTGAAACCAAGCAGCTCGGTTTTGTTCAAATTTGACCCGTTTAAGATAAAACATAGCCTAGTTTAACCCATGCGAATGTTAACTAGTTTGAAATTTTCACCCAAATTTGGACCGTTTAGTCATTATTTTTGCAAGCTTGTTTGATATATTAACTAATTATAAAGTTATAAATAAAGGTGAACATGTCAACCCAATCGAACCCAACATGTCCTGACTCTTGATCAACCCTAAAATTACACCTATTAATTTGTTTTGACTCTAAACAACAAAATTTAAAAAAGTTACATTTTCTGGTATTGTATAGGATTTGTAAATGAAGAATGTAATTGTTTGTATCTATTATTTTGTTCATTGTTGTTTATAAGTTTCTGATTTCTAATTTCTGTACTTAGGTTTTGGAGCAATACACTGGTCAATCCCTTGTCTTCTCCAAGGGTCAGTTTCGTTTTTTAGTTGCATTCATTTTGTTTGAGTTTATATCTTAAGTTGAAGTATTCTTTTCTGGGTTTATTGGCGGATTTCTATGCTTGTTCTTCTTGGTTTTGAGCTTAAATATTGCATTTTAAATTAGTAAATTAAATACAACATTATTAGACTATGGGGTATGGGGTGGGGGTTGGGGCGTGGGTTGGGTACAAACGCCCAAGTCACCACCCCGGGTGGGCTTGGGTTTCGGCGTGGCCCCTTGGGTGGGGGTTTCAGCCCGGGCGTTGGGCGGGCCTAGCGGTCTTTCGAGGCCGACTCTCATTGGCTGGGTTGGCTAGGCTATGGGTGACTAGGAATTAAATTTAAAAAACAACCGTTTGGCCAAGCCAAACCCATACCCCAACTACTATAAAACCCCCCACGCGGGTGACTAGGATTCTAATTTTGTATGTATTTTTATAATAATTGAAAAAAAATTATAACACGTGGCCAACCAACGCGGGCTAGCCACGCCCCGCCATACCGACCCAAATTTGATGAAGACTTATGGTCACGAGCTACTGGGGGTAAGAAAGGAAGAGTGTACGAGATAGACAATGTCATAAAACACTCTGAGGTATGTTTATTCCTTTTTAGACTTATAAAATTTTCAACTATAAAAATATTTTTGTTTACTATTTAATATAAGTGGAATCACATACAACAGTAGTTCATAGTGAGATTTTAAACTTTCTTACCATTTGTGTTTGTTATGATTCTTGTAAACAAAAGGCAGATGGAGGTATTATGGTTTTTTCCAACTCAAGCTTTGAGTAGATTATAAGTCAACAAAGGTCATAGGCGCCCTAATTTCTCACCAATACTTGATTGCTTGTCCGCTTGTGTGCACTTCTATTGTTTTCCAATGTTATTGTGTTTGGTTTATGATATTTGTTTCAAAAGTCCAAGTACCCGAACCAATCAACTCACGATTGGATTTTGTTACTCTGCAACCAACTTCACCCGTTATCAGTTTTTTTTTTTAATTCTGATTTCTTGATTCTATTCATTGGTTGTTTTGTAGATTGAAAGTTGAACTTGGTTATCAAGGAGCTTGTTAAGGAAAAAGATGAAGAAAAAGAAAGCTTAAATGGAATTATTGTGAGGTTGTTGGCTAAAAAGAAAAGGATAAGGTGGATAAAGATGTTATGCTCAATAGTCAATAGGATGTCACAAATTGAAGCTATGATAACAGCTATGCTTCGAAGATAGGCTGTAAACTAAGTTTTGAATGTTTCAATATTAGGATAATTTTGGTATATAATGATTTAGTTTGTATTTTTATTAGAATGTTTATATTTTGAAACAGGAAAAACTGAAATACATATGTTTTATATAATATTGGGATTTTGTAATTTTGTTGGATTGTTTTATATAGTTTTGTAATTTTATTGAATTGTAATTTTGACAAAAAAAAAAAAAAAAAAAAAACAGTATGGTGACAAATTCAATGAAAATCGGTAGCTAAATAGTACCAAAATGGTGACAAAAGAAATAGTTACAAATGAAAGTGGTGGCTAAACGGTGGCAATCTTGATGGCTAAATGATACCAAAATGGTGGCAAAAAATCGTCACAACTCGGATGCAAACAGGACCCGTGGCAACCTCGTAGCGAACAATGAGCGGTCACAAATAACTTTGACCGTCTTTTTGGTGGCAAAAATGTGGTAGCAAAATATAACAGTGGTCACTATTTGGTGACAATTGGGCAATTGACACGGGTGTTTTTGTCACCACAATTTCGGTTGCAAAATGGTGGCAATAGAGCAATTGCTACCGTTTTGTGACCGAAAATGCGGTGGCAAAAACTCAATTTTCTAGTAGTGGGCCGCGAGAAAGTCAAGATCAGGCCCTATAAATAGATGGGATCGGCCTTCAGTCCAATTCGTTCACAATTCTTTTTCCCTCTCGAAATTCTAAAGGATAATAATAATATCGGACATTATACCCCCTAATTAGCGAAGCTCTCCCTCGTTGTAAGTATCATAACCCCTGGATACGTATTAAATACTCTGCCCGATTGATCTAGGGTTCCGTAACGGCTGTCGTGGTTCTGCCCGACGTAGTCGTTGGAATGCCGTCTCGGGGAGGGTATTACTAATGTTAAAATGGGTTATTATACTAACACGTGTGCATTGTTTATTTAACTAGATTATAACCAGGAAGTCACAAAGGAAAGCCCTATAATAGCAATGTGAGTAATCCTCTTTTTTGTTAAATGTTTTTACAAAACCTTAAATATTTTTCCATGCGAATAGCAGTTATTGAGTATTTGTAAGAATACAATTATCACGGGTATGTTGGGGTTTTGTATACAAAATTTGTTACCACCTGGTCAAGGAGTAACATTACCACAAGTTGAGTATGACAGTACCATGGATGTTAATTGTTATAACTTGGAAACAAATGTAATTGCGAGATCGCCCTCAATACTGTACACTGGGTTTTTATTTAAAACTTGATTAAACTGGGATTCACTCACCAGTATTTCCTGCTGATAAAATGTTTTAAACACGTGTTTCAGGTAAATTAGTGTGAAGCCAATAAAAGCCAGCTAGAGAGCACTGAAGGCTTAGAAAAGTGGCAATAAAAGTTACCTAATTAAAAATGAGAATTTTTTTCAATAGTTGGGGTCATTCCCTATAGATACATCGAAATGAAAATTCGGGTTTTGTCCCACTTATAAACATGTTACCAGAGAAACTTGGGTTTTATCCCATTTCTTCATTTTAAATATTTTTAGTGTTTAACTCTGATAAAATATTTCCTAACTACGGTGCTGATGAAATTTTCCGCTGCCAAAGTGATAAAACACCGATACCACTGAAGCTGGGTCGGGGGTTGTGACATCCGGTGAGAGTCTGAGCGAACATGTGACACCAGGCCGGCATGGGCCATTGCTCGACCTTAGCTGCTCCGGCAAATGCGAACATGTGATCGTCCGGATCGGACGTACCATCATAAAATTTCAATGTGGGGGGCATCTTCAACTTAGCCGGGAGTGGGGCATTAACAATCCGCATCGTGAACTTTGACTGAGAAGTCATAGACGTGGGATGATATGGCATGATCAACTCCTGATCCTGAGGGTTTAAGCCCATAGATCCCTGGCGAAACAGGTCGTTAAGATCGTTATTTATCGGAGCGTTCGTAAACGAGGAGAATTGTGCAACACATGTTATGGGAGTAGAGATTGTAGAACTTACCATAGATCCAGAGGTGAGAGCGCCGACAGAAACGGGATTATTCCCTGGATAGACACTGCTGAACAAGTTCGTGCGGAGACTCTGCAACATTTCTTCTCGCTGTTGCTGCTGTTGTAACTGTCGTAACAAGTTAGCGTTCCGCAATAGGAAAGCATTGTCAAAGGTAGGCAGTGGTGTAGCGACTGGAGCAGTAACCGAGAGCGTGGTGACAGAGCTCGCGATTACAGAACTTGCAGCTGGAGGTGCTGATGTTGTTCCCATAGAAGCCACTACGGCGGCAACTACTGTTGAGGCAGTTGTGGGAGCAACATTTCCTTCCCATATGTCGTTGAACGACGGGAAAGTGTTTGTTGGAGCGGCTGTTGTGGATTCCATGTCTTGGAACAAACAGAGTTAACAAAAAGCGAATTGAGTGAATTCGAGGGGATGGCGCCACTGAAGACTCAAAAACCAGTCAGTCTGACCTGGTTAGAGTTATAGCTTCAGACGACCTAGCAAGAACCTGCAAGATCACAAGGAAACAAACACCCCGTTAGCCTCATCACAGGGAGGGGGGCCTCTCTGTGACCAAGCTCGGGCGTGAGAATAAGTATTTGTGGGGAGAAAGTAGGTCAGGGAGAGAGAGAGAGAGGAGAGTTTAGAGAGAGAAAGTGGCGGTTACCAGTTTTGGAAGTCTAAATATGGTATTTATAGTCTTTGGGTATGCTGACGTGGCGAGTTAGTTAGGGTCGGACCAGTCACTGTCATGACGGTTATGCCCGTGGGGCCCAGTTAGTTATGGCGTACCAGTGCATTTGTCCGTTCCGTTTGTGGTGCAAGATGCGATCCGACCTTGATGTATTATAGCTCGGTTCTATGCTTGACGATGATTCGGTCCGACCAAGGACGTATCCTCATCAGAGTCCATTTCCGAGTAGCGATTCCGAGTTGCTTGTTTTCAAGTATCATTACATCATATCTTCTTCGGTCATCATAGTTCATCGTCATCGTCTCCGACCGTTCATTGTTCATCAACAGTTTCATCATCCTTGTCCATTTTCACCGATAGAGTCAACGTCATATCCACCATCGTTATCGTTGAACTCCGGTCACCACCATCCATCATCGTGAATCATCATCGTTAAACCATCTCCATCTCCTACCTGCAACTTCTCCGGCTACCTGTAACCACACAACCATCTTCGTCACCTCTACCAACCACCTCCGGCGATCCTTCACACTACACGTTCTGTCATCACCATTGTCGTCATTACCGTTCACGACATCCACTCCTCTCCGCACACCGCGCCGTCGATCCTCATCTTCGCCATCACCGTTAACCACCGCTCATCCACCGTAACCACCGTGTTTCACAAACATCACATAACTGCACATTCCATCGTTCACTGAAGTGTATCATCACCATCACAACCGTCGTTCATCGTCATTCTAGCCACTGCCATCATCATCTCTTCCACTATCTCCGGCAGACATCACTCTCCTTCTCCGACATCTTCTTCTCCGGCAACCCTGTTTTCACCATTAAATCTCGTTCACCATCTTCGTCGCCATCCATTCATCTACGGCGACCACCACCTTCATCTCCGGTTGTTGTCTGATTGATATCACTGGGATTATATCGAACGAAGAAGACGACGGCTGTTTGATATTCTTGAATTAGGGTTTCGAGAGGTTGTCTGATCGAAGAAAAGGATACAGAAGACGTGTTTGAATTCTGAATTTATTTAAAGTTTTTGTTTTTCAATTTATAATTATAATAATTACAGTCATCAAGAAATCATTACTTCATTATTATATTTTGAAAATATATATATAAAAAAGGGGTTTTGTCTTCGTTTGGTGATAAGTTTTGACAGGTTTGGAGGTGCGGTACAGGGAAACTGGTTCGTGCATTTTTCAAAGGGTTTGAGTTAGCAAGTACACGGGTTCTCGCTTTGGGCTTGTGTTGTGGAAACAGTTAAAGGCGCACATTTTTGGGGGATCACACCTTCGGGGGATCACATATTTGGGGGATCAAATCTTAAAAATGTTTTCTAAGAGAGAGGTGCTTGAGCAGGAACTCCAAGGATTCAGATACTCATATGGTGAATCTATAGAAGCACTTACAGGCCGGTTTGCTGAACTGCTCTCTGAAATAGAGAAGGTAGAGATAGTGGTGTCTAATCACACGAGCAACAGAAAGCTTCTGGATGCTATAAAAAGGATTCCAGATCAGGCAAACTGCAGTTGGTTTAGAAATGTTAATCAGATAATTATGACAACCGACTGCTACTGTTACAGAATGAAGCCGGATGAGCTGATCTCACTCATCAAATCATATGACAATGCTGAGAAGCAGTCTACTCAAGGCAACACATCTGATGCAGTTTGCTCACCCAATTCTACTCATATTGCTCCATTGCCTGCTGCAGTTTGCTCATCCACTTCTGCTGATTCATCACAAAATTCAGAATCATGTTGTTGTTCAGGTACTCAAATGAACGACTACACTCCTTCTGAGGCTGAGGTATGTGTAGATGATGTTTGTTGTACTTCAAAGTGTAGGGAGAAGGTAAAGGGGTTTAAAGAACAGGCTGAGTCGCTCACTATGCAACTTCAATATACCAGATCCAGTAGTTATGAAGTCAAAAAGAAACTGAATGGGTATAAGGATATGGTGGAGGCGCAAAAGCGCGATATTCGGAAGTTGCATAGCGATCTAAGCGAAGCGAACTGTCGATATCTCCACTTCAAAGAGCAATCTGAAAAAAAAAACTGTTGAATTAAATGACTTAAAATCAACTTTTGAAAATACAGAATTCAATTTTAAAAAGTTTGATGTTTCAAGTGAAAAAGTCGAAAAGATGATTAATCAACAGTTAAAATATAGCAAAAAGGAAGTCAGGAATAAGGGATTGGGATTTGTATGCATACCTCCACCATACAATCACAATTACACCTCACTTCCCATGACTGAAGAGGAGATAAATAATCTGCCTGAAATGGAGTATGGGAAGCCCAAGGATAGGAAGGTAGAGCCTGTTGAATCTAGGAAAGTAAAGAACACAAGGCATGATAAAACATAAATCACTTTAGAAAAACAGGCCTTCAAGAAAACATTCACTAAACCAACTGTTGTTTCAGACCAGACCGAGACTCTAAATTTATGAGAATAATGCTAATATTGACAAACATTTTCAAGTTTTAGATAATACTGAGTCAAGTCTTTCTCAAAATTCACCTGAAGTACAACAACAAGAGAAAGAGTCTGAAACAAAATCTCTCAACTTCGAGTTTGGTATGTTGATGAGTTTGTTAAGTGGTCTCGCCAACAAACTGAGTCAACTGCTCCATCTGATTCCTCATGTGACTCCACAGACACAGCTAACTGTGAAAAGTCAGAGTTAGTTGATTATGCCAAGTCTAGTAACGAATCACCTGAAAAAGTTGAATCAGAACAAATACAAGTAGAATCAGAATCCACTTCAGAAGCTTTCGTTGAATCTAGTGGTGAGTCAACAACAGAAGCCTCTGCTCAGGCATTAAATACTGATGATTCTGAAACTACTTAATCAACAGTGTCACTCGAAACTACAAGCACTACTACGGCATCGCCTAACACCGTTTGTGAAAAAGTGAACGTTACTGATGCTTCTACCTCATGTGCAGATGAGGAAATAATTGAGGATTGTGTTCAGGGGGATGATGTCGTTTGTCAAAAGACTGACGATATTTGTCCGAAAACATCAAATTTGTCTGCTGATGCTCCTCTTTATGTGAGAAAGGCTGCTTCTGAGCCAGCTTTAAGAGGCCCGTCAAACAAATATGTGCCTCCAAAGCCAACAGTTAGAAATGAAAATACTAAATCCAGTAAATGTGCTAACTGTTGTAAACACAAACAGATGAAACAGGGGAGAAAGATTGAACAGGCTGCAAACAAATCATCCAACAAATCGTATAACTCATACTTAGCATCGGTTGGATGGAATGGATCAGGATATGCTCCTTACGTAAAGAAGCAAACGTGCTACAACTGTGGCATACCCGGGCAGATTGCAAGGAATTGCACACATCGTCCCTATGTGCCATACTATACACAGCATCAGAGGGTTACACCAAGGGACAAATCTTATTCTAAGCCAATTGTCACGACCCCTGGCCCCACCCTGGACGGAATCGGGAGCCGCGAGCAGCCAAGTGGTACCAGTGGTTATTTTGAAAACATTGCAGCAGAAATTTCATCAGGACCGTGAGTTAGGAAAAATATCAGAGTTTAGAAAACACCGGATTTTATTTATTAAATAGATGGGATAAACCCATGTTTTGAAAGGTAGCTTTAATATAGGATAAATCCGAATACATAAAACAACTTTTCTTAATTTAATTTAATTGATAAAATGAGCCACTTCTAGAAGCCTTGTTGGTGCGTATCCAACTCTTATTCCGATCTACTGTAATTACCTGAAACGCGTTTTAAAAAAGTTTTGTCAGCAGGAAATACTGGTGAGTTCATTCAGTTTGTACAAAAATGACACATAGTTTTAAATTACAGCATAAGAGCGATTACAATGGCTTATATCTTATTTTTATCTGGCGCCGTGTCACCTCCTGGTGACGATGGTCATACCACTATTGGGTCCTTTCACCCAAGTAGTGATGATTATCACTGTTAGGATTTATTAGCCTAACCGTGAGAAATTAGTAATGTGCACAATACCCCACTAGCCAGTGATTCAAGATAACCACGACTCAATCCCTGTAATGATAACTTTGAAAATAATTTGAGGTATTGTAAAATACTTTTGATAAAAAGAGAATGACTCACTTTATAAGCACGCAGTCGTGATTTAACAAGCTTCTTGATTCTATGCCTTCTGATAACTAAGCATATACTTTATTGTTTTGAACCTTCTGATGATTAAGCATCTATTTTGATTGTAAGTGTACGAGGTAGAGTTTCGAGTAGTTAAACATTTAGTTTAACAGAGTGGAATACGTATTAGTGTAAAAACCACATCAAACCTAACGATGGTCACGAGATCCGAACCTTAACGAAATTCACAAAGTATAGTCTTGTTTAGACAGCACTTTGGCATCCGTTTAACGAACTCACAAAGTACATCACTTTAGCATCCGTTAGTTGGTTCCTGAATCGATCGGACAGAATATCGCATCGGTGATTATTAGTTAGAACACCAACATATAGAGAGAAGAAGAAAAGAAATGAGCAAAGGAAATGAATTCCTAGGCTTCCTATTTATAGTCAAGGGATAAGTCTTACCCCTATATAGAATTTCCCTAGGTGTTATCTTCATTGGTTGAACCTTCCCTAGATAAAACCTTCCCTAGATAAAACTTTCCTTAGATAAAATCTTCCTTAGATAATACCTACCTCATATATATATATATATATATATATATATATATATATATTCATGTATATCTATTTAGGTGTTTAATAAATCTTACTTAGCTGATTAATTAATCTTACTTAGCTTAATTAATCTTGATTAGCTTAATTAATCTTGCTTAACTTAATTAATCTTGCTTAGCTTAATTAATCTTGCTTAGCTTAATTAATCTTGATTAGCTTAATTAATCTTGACTAGCTTAATTAATCTTGTTTAACTGATTAGTTAATCATACTTAATTAATCTTACTTAACTGATTAATTAATCTTACTTAACTGATTAATTTTCCTTAACGGTTTAATTAAGTAATTTACTTAGCCGATTAATTAAATAACGTATTTAGCTGATTAATTAACTTACTGCTAAGTTTCCTTTCTTGTTAAGTTTCCTTAGCTATTAAGTTTGCTTAATCATCAAGTTTACTTAATTGCTAAGTATTCTAGTTTAACAGCTTCCTGGTTACGAGTTCTAATTTCTAATGGAACTCGTATTAGTGCATTAACTCAATTCGACTTTAACGATAATCACGAGATCAAAACCCTCACAACGAATGACAAAGTGCACACTTAAACATTCATTGGATTCACGACGAATGACAAAGTATAGCCCGAGTTGGGCAGCACTTAAACATCCATCGGATTCACGACGAATGACAAAGTATAGCCCGAGTTGGGCAGCACTTAAACATCCATTGGATTGGTTTCAATCGATCGGATAAAGTATCTGTAACACCCCGAAAACGAGTTTGGTAATTAAACCCCGTTAATACCAAAGACGGGGAAAGTACCGTTAGTGGTAAAAGTAAACCGGCAAATATTAGGAATAAATTGAATAATCCTAATATTTATTTAAAAGTGAATAAGAGCTTTCAAGAAAACAGAATGGATAAAAGGCACGATTTAACGGGTCTTAAAGTAAAACGGGTTATGACTTACCGAACCTACTAAACTGACTAGGAATAATTCTAACCTAGTTAGATAGTGACTTATGAGTGGGTTAAAACCCTTAAATTATGAACTAAGGAAAATGTAGGGGCCAAACTCGTTAAACTTGAAACTTGATTTATTAAAAACAAGAATTAAAAACAAACCAAACACCCACTTAGGTTTGTCTGGTCGTTGAAGAAGCAGGGGGGCGACATGGGTTCTCTTCAAACCCTAAAATCCTCACAAAACTCACAAATTGGAGCCTCTAATCAAGTCTAAATCGAATTTCAAGTACAAATTCATGAACACCTAGTTGAAAGGATCATAAGGTATGTAAAATTGTGATGTTTTGATCCATCTTAAATTCTAGGTTATTTGTAAGAAACTGAAATTGAGCTTGATTATGTCATGCATAGATGAATCTTGAAGTAATATGATGTCTAGGAGTAAACCCTAGTCAATAACATGTTGGATTATTGGATAATCTATGAAATTCATAATGATCCATTGATAAGTTAAGTGGGTTTATTGACAATATGATGAACACTCGGATTAGAGTGTTAAATTGATGAAAAATTGATTGTTATAATATAAGTTCTTGAGGTAATTCATGAACACTAGACCTAGAGGTTTGATTGTTATGTAAATCTTGGTGAAAATAACTAATTATAAACTAATTAGTGAATATGTGAAATTATGCACATTAGGTGTTTGTTAAAATGCCTAAATGAGAACTAAAGTACTAAATTTAGAGTGAAAACGCGTATTCGAATGATATGGCAATTACGCGTGATATGAAGTGATAAGAGTTCTAAATACTATGTTGATTTAGACTTAATGTAGTAAACATGTGATTGAAAGTAGTTAACTTTAGATAAGCTAAGTTAACTAAACTTGAAGTCGAATAGTAGCTTCGGCATAGAAAATAAGTGAGGTGGAATAGTCGTGATTGTTAATGACTAATTTAACCGCCTTGTAAATGTTTGACAATAGTTTGACGCGTAACAAGCTAGGTGAAAGCTTGGAGGAGGGAGCGGGTCAAACGGAGCAAGTACGGAAAGAAAAGCGTGGCGTGGATGCGAGGTAAGTGTAAATTACCCACTTATGTAGAATACCCGTTCATTCGATACATTGTAAACGTGATAACAATAATATTGGAAATTTGTCAAATATCGACTAATGTAAATCAAGGTTAAAAGGATACCCATGGCGTAAGCCGAAATGGGTTGAAATTGTAAGAAAAGAGTGTAAAAGAAAAAGGGGTATGGTAATAAAATCCGGGATGGGATAGATGTATGAATTGGAGATCAAAAACGATGTTTTTGATTAAATAGATAATGTTGGGCATATACTCCAAACGGGTCGAATGGTGGTGATAACACCATTTGACAATATCGACTAATGTGGTTGTCAAGTCTTATGTTAACAGGACCAATTAGCAAATTGGATAAATACGTCACCATTGATGGTGTGATAATGAAAACGAGGTATAAATCGGGTCTACTTATTGATCCGGGCCAGGTACGCATAATTATGTTGTAGTTAAGAATGCTATTTTGGTCGAATAATTTGAGAGAGAGTCCTTCGTCATAAAAAGGACCAAAATCGACCAAAACGCCCTTGTAGGCTAAGTTGAACAAAAAACCCTTAAAGTTTGTTTGGAAGCGAATTTCATGATTAGATAAATACTTAGAATAAGTATAGAAGTTGAAAGATGTAATATGTTAGTCAAAAGGCACTATTTTAGTTTTTGCCGTAAATTAATGAACCAAGAGGTAAAAATTTGGTTTATATTGATCACCACATTAAACTCACCTTAAATACAGTTGTGGTGGGAGATTTTAGGATAAGAAATGTGGTGATGGAAGGTTAGAAGCAATCGAAAGCGATTTTAGGTTCGAAAGTGCTTAAATACCCTTAACGGGTCAAAATAAGCATACGAGCGAAAACGGACTTAAATGGTGTAATAAACCTATGATTAGAACCTAATATAGTAGGTAACATTAATTTGATGAAGTGTATGAGATATAGGAATCAAACAAATACATTTGTTTGATAAAATGCATAAACGAGTTAAAATTCGGTAAAAAGGTAACGAGTCGAAGGCTTAGAAGTTTCAAGTTTCTTATGTTGGATGTAGGATTTTAACTCCATATGATGGATAATTAAATTACGGTCGCGTAGGAGAAAGAATCGCGTAAAACGGATCAATAACGAAGAAGTTATGGTCAATTCTGTAAAAACCGTTGTTGCTGAAAAATGTAGGACACAGCTCTGAACTCGCTGGAAAATCATATCTGTCGCGTCACGCGACAGATGACCAGAAACACGTCGCGATACGCGACGATACGACGCGACACGCGTGAGACAAGGGTGTCTCTGTCGCGACCCGCGTGAGATCCCAAAGTTGGCAAATTCATTTTTCTTGTCCGTTTTTGTATCCGGACTTGATCTAAACTCATTTTAAGCCCGTATAACTAATCATTTCATGGTTTATGAAATGCAGGTGATATTTTGAACTCCGGATGACAATCAAGCGTCGAGCAAGAACCGAACACGCACTAAATGAAGCTTCCGCAAGTTGTTTCGTCGTTATTCTAAAACGGCGAATTAAACCACTTTATGTTGTATCACTTTAAATTGTAAAAGTTATTAATAAACCCGTAATTTCCAATGCATATATAATCTTAATTACATGATTGTTTTCGAATAAATGATACGTAAAACCTTAATTTATAAGAACGGGTGTTACAGTATCGTACCATTGATTAGAGTTATTACCCTAATAACGGGCAGAGTTTCGGAATTTAGAAGGTATTACCCTAATAACGGGCAGAGTTTCGGGATTTAAAAGCTGAAGGAAAGAAAAGAATTGTAGCAGTTTGAAACGTAGCAGTGATCGAGCTAATACCTTGTAGTTGTAGCAGCGTTTCACTACCCGGAAATTCGATTTTAGCAGAATAGGGGCGTTTTAAGAATGAGATTTCGAGCACAGAGGACAGCCCCAGGTCCAGGCAATTTATAGCATGAAATTGGGTTTTACGCGGCCCGCATAAACCCTTTGATGTATCTTACGCAGCCCGCGAGGGGGTTTGGATCAGATCGGAGGTTGCTGAGTCATCGATGGTCTTGACACGCGTCATGCTACGTGGCCTTCATGCTTATCCGGTGATTTTCGATCTGTCGCGGCCCGCGTAGACTACCCTTATGTCTTACACGGCCCGCGTGAAATCCAAGTTTCTTAATTTCTTGGTTTTTCATGAACATTAGGGTTTCAGGGGTCCGGGTTTTCACTTACGGGTCGATTTGGGACATTTTTGCAGGTCCTTACACCAATGAAGGTTGAAAAGCCTAAGGCAATGATGAATAAGCATCCCCAGGTTAAACCATCTGATGGGGATTGGAATGCTGCCAAAGCTAAAAGGAAACAAGCTTTGAAACCAAAACAAGTTTTGAAAAACAAAAAGGTTGAAAAGCAAATTGTTTTGCCCAAGGCACCTAAGAAATTAGAAAAGCCTAAACAAGTTTGGAGGGAAAAACACAAAGCAGCGACATCACCAATCCCTAAACCAAAATGGAACATGTGTTTTCGAGAAGTGTCTTACATTGATGCTTCAGGAATACCCAGGACCACGATGGCCTGGGTACCTATGTCTTACTGATCTCCTTACTTTTCAGGGACAACCAAGGAGGAGCTGTTGACAATCCTTGGATGTTGATAGCGGTTGTTCCAAGATACATAACGGGTAACATTTCACTGTTGCAAAATGTATATTTCTTTACAGTTGATATGTTTCGTTTGAAGGAGATAAGAGAAGTAAGACAGGATCAGCGAAAAGGTACATATTTGAATTTCGTATTATAATTCTGACATTGATTAGTCTTAAATCTGAAGATGGAACGGCTAAACAAAAACAACAAAAATATTTTTACTTTCTTTCGTGTTTCTCTTTGTACATATGTTTTCGTTGTTAGGTAAATTTGCGCATAAGATTTACGCACAAATTTAGGGGGATATCTGGAGATATCTGTCTGTAAATATTTTTAGAGAAAATCAGAAAATACAAAAACATTCGAAAAACAGAAAAAATCAAAAATATTTTGTTGCATATATGGGAAATGAAATAATTTCATTATGTGGATTAAGGCTGACTCATGTAAGACCAATATTGAAACGGTCTGTCTCTAGAGCGATATGTTGGTAGGCTTTATCCTGATGGCTAGACTCTTTGACTGGTTCTGTGCAAAACATTAAATTTATTCTATGACCTCAGGAAAGAACGTCACTTGGAATTAGGACATGGCTATTTGAATGCGTGTGTGACATCCCGATACACACAATTTCGTTCTAGTTCTGAAATCTTTTCTGAACAACTCGTGTATCTCCTTTGTTTTGCATGAGTAAAGACCTGGAAGTGCTAGGCAACGTCCGCTTCTGTTTTGCGTGAGCAAACACCTAGTTGTACGTTGTCGCGCTATAGATCAATTACACCCGAAAGAGGCCCTCTAGTGCCTAAAAGAAACCCGAAAAACCTATATCAAATTGAAAGAAAAATTCATTTGATCTGTATATTATATCCATCTCTGCAAATGATCAATTCTGTTCTTTTCTCAATCCAGTCCCAGTCAAGGTTTCAGAATCCTAGAACGGGCTTGTGAAATATGTGGTAGGGAAACTACACGTATGATAGCATGTTCAAATTAAAAATTCCAGGATTTGATCGTGATTGATTTGAGTGTTCATATAAATTAAATTGAAAAACATGATAAATCAGTTGCAGACCGTTACATGAAAAAGGCCTAAGGAGATAAGTTTAAGTGGACAAACATACTGGTAACTGCTCGAATCACCCAGAGTAAATTAGTGTTGATAAGTGTAGTCTAGCCTGAAACGCTGTGATTTGATCCCATTGCAATTTGTAATTGTATAATTCGTTTCTTTGTTTATTTAAGTTTTAGTTTATATTGTTAGTTTTTATAAAATCAAAAATCCAAAAATAGAGTGCTTATCATAAATTGAAAGAAATTTAAATTGTGAAATCTGAGTACAAATACTTGGATGTACCAAATGTTCATGTGGTATTTCCCTATGTTGCACAGAAATGTTTGCTTATGAATTTCTGAGCATGTGCAGAATTTGATTCAAATCAAGAAACAGGGGTTATTGAAGATTGAGATGTTGTTGGCTGCTGACAAAGCTTGATGCATCACAATGGCAAGATGTACCTGAGTCAGAAGAACCAGATACGAGTCATCATCTGACAATGGTAGTACATTTGAAGAAGTACCTGTGAACCTGCTTGAAAGAGGACATTGACAAAGAAAAGAGTTGATAAGAATCCTCCTCTTGCATTCTTTTCTACAAGATTTTCAAGCAAAGCTGATCGTGATTGAGCCCAAGTTTGAAGATATGAAGATGAAGTATCTTCCCACGAATTCATGATGAAGACAACAGTTTGATAAAGACAGCATAAACCTAGGGGGATATTGTAAGGCCCTATAATTGGGTTGGTTTACGCTTATCTTTATCAAACACAATTATAGGCTATTGGGCTTAGCCTTGTAGTGGGTTAGATAATATTAGAATAAGCCATGTGGGCTATTTAAGTGATTTAGGCTTGTTTGGTTAGTAATTTTGTGCATGTGGGCCTGGCCCAGTCTGTAACTAGGTCACCCTATGTAACTATAAATAGGGTGAACCTAGTTCATTATTAGGTTAGACATTTTTGAGAGGTTCTTCAGTATTTTTGATTTCTGTGTTGGTGTACCAGACGGTTTTCTAGAAACCGTGTGCACCTTGGTTGTTATAATCGATTGTTTGTTCTTGTTCTTCTACACTTTTCTCAGTATTCCGCGCTTTGATTAGTGTTTGATATCCGATTGTGTTATTTTGGGACTTACAGTTCTATCATTACGTTAGACAACAGAGCGGAACCTCTTTCACACTCATTAAGCCTCACTGGGACTCACATGCACCCCACATTATTATTATGTGTGCACCTATAATAACAATGCGTTTTGCATGCTTATCTCAGCTCCTCCCAACTTATGCTAAAAGGTTCCTCAAATTCGAGTAGCAAGACAAAAACACCACAACATAGATCAAGAAGGTTTAGGGAAGTGTCGCACTATCAATCACATAACGTAGACTAGTAACGCATGAACTCATACTATAGTGCTAGGTGTGCATTCACATGCAATGTCATACTCAAGTGTTCATTAAATATGATGTGCAATATGTAAACGAAAGACGAACCTTGCAATCTGGAGCTGAGTGTCATGGTCGATTTATGAACTGTTCGGTTATAGTCTGGTTTTATAAAAACGTTTCAAAACCTACTTCACTATAACCAGTGGCTCTAATACCAAACTTTCACACCCCCAAAATACCACATGCGAAAACCCCGCCAGGCGTGTGACGTACCAGGATCTAGCCACCAATCACATTGAACTAATATTAAGACATTAAAATAAACTCCCATTTATTGAATCAAATATTCCAAATCATATCACAAGTTTAACAGGTTCAGCGGAAGCAAAAAGGTAAATCATTGTTTAAATATTTCAAAACCAAATGTATGTAAAAACAGTAAGCCCATCATGTTATCCACGCAGTACGACCCATGATCACTCCAGCTAATCTAGACAGCAAGTTCCTTGTCCGTAGAATCTAACGACATGCGAGCATGCTACAAGTGTATCAGACAACGCTGGTGAGTTCATAGTTTTATGAAAACGTTAGTTACCAAGTGTTTAGTCCAGTTCATTGATTATAATGTCGATAATAACTCGAGTACCGTACAAGATGGCTTCAAGATTGTTTTGCCCGTCGCCAATGCCCCCTATCTAAGCATTGGTCATGATTTAAGGTCATTAGTTCACGCCCGTCCTCTCAGGTACGGTGTGAGGTTGCCAATCCTAATAGCGCTATCAACTAATACCCCGTTACCTCTCAGGTAACTATTCAGTAGAAGATGGGACTTAAGGTGATAGGAAATGAGTGTATTATCTAACATCCCAGTTTTTACGCAGAAAAGACTTATTCCTCTTATGAATACCCGTTTGATTGTCCAACTCACCGGGACGCATGCTCAAGAGAAATAAACTCACCTTAGTTTTGCTCGGTATGTTAAGTTACCCGTCCAAGTTGGTCAACCCAAACCCTACCGTGATTACCATAATAATCAGTTTCATAAATCATTAAGTCATGTAGTTTCTCACAGATTGAATTTATCACAAAGATTATCGTACATCACACAGCACGTATTCAATTCTCATTTAAGACCACATCCCATGTGCATATCACATAATAACCAGTAACATATGAAATGGTTACTCACACAAGTCACATCAAGTTTCTCATTCCTAATCAACATTATTACCATGCAACACAAATACCCATTTTCACAAACATCATGAACTGTTCTGTCCAATTGTACACTTGCAGCATCTCCACGAAGAACCAATTCTTCGTGGAATGCTCTTATGGCGAAGAACCCTCCTGCGAAGAACCATGTTTCGTCGAGGAGTGATGGTGGCGAAGAACCTTAGTGTTTCGTCGACACCCAATCAACGAAGGAACAAGTTCTTCGTCGAGTTATGTTCTTCGCGAGGAGTGTTTCGTCGCTGCTTCAACAGACGGTTACAATTCATTGTTTACAGTCATAACAGTTGCCAACAGATTTGACAGTTTCCAATTCAGATCAAACAACGCCTTTTAATCCTGATCATGCACCTTACTTATGAACAATCATCAACCTTTCAATTCCACTCAAAACATGACAGTTCCTACTCATCATACAAATCATAACTAACAATTTATCATGTGAATCATCATACTAATCGAACAAATCATCAGTTTGTTAATCCAAGGGTTTCTAATCATCAAGTCCAATCATAGTTTAATACCATATTCAACCACATGTTCTAGGTTCACGATTTAAACAATGAAACCCTAGTTTTTCATAAAATCACGACATCAAGATCTAGCAACTAACAATGATGGACACTAACCGTGATACCGAAGCGATTAGTTTGAATGAGATGAAAGGCTTCAAGATCCTAAAATTGCCGTCGCACAGAGAGTAGGGAGAGAGGACTTTAGGGTTTTGTGTTTATGGTTGAGGATTATGAAAAGTTATACAAACTATATGACAGTCAGGCCCAGGACTAAACCTGGGCCAAGGCCCTTTCTGGTGAAAGACCTCTCGGCGAAAGACCTGTTTGGCGAAGAACCCTTCTTCGCCAAAGAGTGTTGTGATGAAGAACCCACTTCTTCGTCGAGAGTGGCCGTGACGAAGAACCATGTTCTTCGTCGCCCTGAGTTCTTCGTGATTCCAGTGTGTGATGCACAAAGTTAATTATAAACATGTTGGGTCTAACCCATAAACAACTCCTAGGTTTTCCTATAGCATTCAAACATAGCAGTACATAAATCATTCAAACACGATGCACATGATACAACATAAAACAGGATTGAGAAACGAATGATGCATAAATGAAAGACCTTGAAATCTCGAGTTGTCACGCATCTCTATATAACACTCTATAAATTTTCATTTTGCGATCTTCCGAATTAATAATTGATGAACGAGATGACACAAATTCGTAGATTAATTCTTAATTTGTATTCCTATAATTAAGGGTGGTGGTTATAGAAGGTTAACAATTAATTAAATCAATAAGAAAATTACTTGTTTACCCTTTTGAATTAATTTAGAATGGGGACACATGTCATCTCCACAGTATTTCTCACACTTCTCACACTTTTGAATTAATGTACAGGATCTTCAATCTATTTTTACATATACATATCGGGGTTTTTTTAAAAATGGTATGGGATCAAATACAAACTCTTATATTTGTAAGAACCATAAGAACTAATACATAAATGACATGTGTTCTTCAATTAAAAATTAGTTAAGGTGTAATTTAGACCTTTTGACCCTATTTATTTATAACTAATTAAAATTAATTATCAAAATATCCCTAAATCCACGTAGATTAATTCAAACCAAAATTTGAATTTTGTAACAAGATCAAACCAACCTGCTAGAACCACCAACAAAAAAAAAACATAAGCACACCCACATAAACGACATTAGCACAATCAAAAAAGGAACTTCCATTATTAGCACTCTCATTTCAATAAAAAAGAAACTACCATTATCAACGACCTTACCACAATCAAAAAACAACATTAGCATAACATAAGACCATCCATATTATCAGCATTCTCGTTTCAATCAAAAAAGGAATTTCCATTATCAACGACATTAGCACAATCAGAAAACGATATTAGCACAATCAAATAACGACATTAGCATAGTCAAAAAACGACATTAGCATAATCAAATAATGGCATTAGCACTCTCTTAACACGACCGTCTGGGCATCCGATAGTAACACCAACATAAACAACATTAGTACAATAAAAATGACTAAGAAAATAATATTAAGTTTGAGATCAATAATTTTTATGATGAGAAATTAGTCTTTGAAAAAAACTAGTATCTATGAATAGTCTAATCGGTTACAGTGATCCAATCTTGTGTAGAAACATGCAATAGTATGAAATCAGGACCATGTCTGTTTGTCCTGAAAATTTAGTACAATAGGATGTTGATTCAAAAACCGAACGTAAGGTTTTGTGATTAATTTGAATTAATGATAAAAAGTATAAGTTTTTAAGAAAATAATATTGATACATTACACTTGTGTAAATAAATAGTCAAATATCAAACAATTTGTTCTTATTCAAAAACGACTAAGAAAATAATCACAACAATAATATGCAATATTTATCAATATCTTATAAACTATATGGATTCGTTAGACAAAAATAATTTGTTTACAAAATATTTTTAAGCATGCTATTTAAAATATTAAGTTTGAGATCAATAATTTTTATGATGAGAAATTAGTCTTTGAAAAAAACTAGCATCTATGAATAGTCTAATCGGTTACAGTGATCCAATCTTGTGTAGAAACATGCAATAGTATGAAATCAGGACCATGTCTGTTTTGTTTGTCCTGAAAATTTAGTACACTAGGATGTTGATTCAAAAACCGAACGTAAGGTTTTGTGATTAATTTGAATTAATGATAAAAAAGTATAAGTTTTTATTTATTTTTATATTTGTTTAATAACAATTATAGTAATAGTAGTAATAATATCCACTAAATACACATGCTTGTAATTTTCATGGAACAATCAAACAAAATGTTTGGTAGAAATGTCGTGTGATACATCATTTCACCATAAAGTTTAAGTGTGATCATGAACTTCTTTAGCATTTAATAATTTTAGCTATTAAATAATGGTACTCTTTCTTGTACGCCATATGATCCATTCCCAACCAGAAATCACGTAAAATATATATAACTTGAGCAATAATTAAACATTATTTTATGCAAAAAAGTTGAATTTTAAAAAATCTGGAGATATCTCCCTCCCAATAATTGAAATAAATGTACATGTAGATATCTCAATTAACTATTGATCAATAATGCCATTTTCTTTCACAATCTAATGCCACTTATACTTTATAATAAAATATCAGATAAAGTGTTCAATATTTTAGCTATGTTTAGGAAAATTTAGCTATGGACCTGTAACTTTTTACGGTAAGATTATAAAAATAAAAAATCAACTTATAAAACTAAAATGAAGAAATAAACTAAAGTTAAAAAAAATCAAACACAAAAAACAAAAATATGTTACTATTCATCAAGATGTGATGAATTAATAGATATACATCAATATGTTTAATGTTATTATAATACATGTGATTAATCGCAGCATTCTTTGTATACAGTAAAGTGGTTAATCGTGGCATTCTTCGTATACAGTAAAAAACGAGTATTATTAGCTACTAAAAAACAAAAAGAAAGAAAAATTCTTTAGGATTACTTGACCACGACATGTAACACTTGGATGTTGGATCCGCCTCTAACAATATTGTTTGTTCTAAGTATAGGTGACTTCACCTTTATACTTAGATTGCAATTAAGAGTCAAATATTCATAACAGAAATTACATCAAAATAGAACACAAACGAGCAACAAGGTGTGCCGTTATTCCGCTTTTTAATAGAAAAACTAAGTCTTTTAAAAACTACATATATAGATCTTAGAGTCATAACATTACTAGGGGCGTTCAAAAAACTCATGGCTCGCAGCTCGCTCGAAACTCGCTCGAAAAAAGTTCGATAAAAGCTCAGCTCGAAATTGGCTCAGTTGTAAGTGAGCCAGCTCGACTCGGCTCGGTTTATAAACGAGCCGAGCTCGAGTTTGGTCTGGCTCGGCTCGTGAGCCGGCTCGATAAGGTTTACATCCTTCATCTTTTGTCCCACAGCTCTCAGAAGACAAAAACTAAAGCAGTATTTCCCCTATAAAAGAATGTTATTTCCCCTATAAAAGAATGTAAAGAAAATGTATAAAATGAGTTAACTATTTATACTTGCATATTTAGCCATTTGGTTAAATTAAATTGCAATTATGGCCCTTAGTCTATGAAAAGATTCATTTTTTATGGCTTTTTAATTAGTATATTTTGCGGTTCTTTGTTAGTTCGAGCTAGATCGAGCCGAGTCGAGCTAGCTCGAATTTTAATCGAGTCGAACTCGAGCCTCAAATCTCAGCTCGATTTGAAATTCGAACTCGAGCCAAGCCAGCTCGTATTCAGTTCGAGCCGAGCTCGAGCTGGGTCGAGCTCGGCTCGTTTACAGCCCTAAACATTACTATGCATGACCATTTGGGCTCGACTAAGTAGTCTACAACCTCTGGCGCAAGAAATCCAAAAGTATCAAAAGCAAATGAGATAAACACATGTCGGTTGTCAAGGCATGTTTTCTCGTGTTTGGTCACTTTGACTAAAACAACTTTTAAAGCAGTCTGACTCACCGTGAAAGCACTACCCACAAGAGGGGAACCCCATATTAGATCCACACAAATGTGTTTTCCTCCGATCCATCCAAAAACCAAAATGTCGGCTGGTCTGAGGGTAGATCTTCCCTCCAATGGATCCGTTAAGAAATTCACTAAGGCCTCTTTCTTAGCTGAAATCTCAGTACGCCTGAATATGTCAAAGAGGACATCCTAACCAAATCATGTGGTACTTGAACCCCAGGAGCTCTCTACAATACACTACATGCTCCCCAAAGGAGTCCAAACACGGCTTATGACAACAAGACATATCTCATCAACCGGAAATAACGGAATCATAAGGCGTTCCTTAAGGAGAGTACGGTACTCCACCGACGACATATGTTGGCCTAACCTATCTATAGGTATAGTAAGAAGGAAATATTAGGTATACGGTGCTCGTAAACATTAAAAAACGGCTTTTTACCTGACGAACATGTGAATTACCTAAAAAAACGGATTATAGGCTTCAATTTTAAAGAGCCACCAACTTTTTTTCATATCTAAATATATACATCATTTTTATGTTTCTAGAAGCAGAAAGAACAAATTGTCGCAACATAAAAAGCTGCAGGTGATAATTTGTGTTTTTTTGTTCGGGAGGAAAATTTTGAGTGGTATAGAGAATGGTACTTTTTAAGCCTCAAAAAACAACAAGGAATGTCCGGACCACGGATAACAAATAATATTGAGATTATTTTGTTTTTTTTGCTATGTATTCTGTTCAAAATATGATTTTGTTTTTCAAATTTTAATGTATGCTGTTTATATAAATTCAGATTAAACGAATTATAAAGTACGTATACTTTAGTCTTGAATGTATTTCGAGACGAAAAAATATACTTTTTATAGACAACTCAACATGTAATAATTTTATATTAAAATATAGATAAAAAATATGAACAATCAACATGTTAGAGTTTGTCGGTTAAACCCAAATATATATGTTAACGGAAATTAAAAAAGAAAAAAAAAAATCATTTTTGTGACATGTAATTTACACAATTGTGGTTAAACTATTGCTTCATTGAGCTAATTAAGTTGGCTTGGGTTTTAAAAAGCATCAGGCCCATGTCCCATATCATGCTGCTTGGTCTGTAAGTTATGGCCCAATCACACACCTATCTAGGCCCAGCATCACCTGTTACACTCCTTGAGTCTTTTTTTTCAACGGTAAGGTGTCACAATTTTTTTGGGTGCGACATACCCCACCCCCCCCCTCCCTCATTGGGGAGGCCCGTCGCCTCTCTTCGGCCAGACGTGAGTGTCTGAACCATACCCCAGCAGGTAGCAGGCATCAGAGAGTGACCGGCGTCCAGAGAAAAAACCCCACAGATACCTCGCACTGGATCAAGGCTTGACGAGTTGAGAGCCGCCACATAAGGGAATAAAACGCCTCAAGTGGGGATCGAACTTGGGTACCATGGGTAAAAACCCGGATGCATCAACCAGTTGGACTGGTAGTCATACTCTATTTTATCAATTTTTCAAAATGAAGAATGCATTCAAAGTTTTAATATTGAATTATATGAATGATCAAGTACCTTTTGTTAGTCTCCAATGAATAAGTATTTTCAATTATTAAAAGAAAAAATATTATTGTTGTTTTATTAATAGAAGTATATTGTATAACAAGGTATTCACATATAACCAAATAAGATTCCTTTAACAAGTTATTGTAAAATGACACAAACAAACAAGGAAAAACAATTTAAAGTTAGCTAAAATAAACTATTTAAGTTTTATAAGATGTTATATTTTGTTAGTGTAAAAAACTATCTTATTGTCGTAAATTATTGTTTTTATGCTAGTTAAAGATATAAAATAGTTAAGGATATAAATTAACAACAGGGCCGACCCTGGGGTTGGGCGGGAAGGACCACCGGTCAGAGCCCGATATTTCGAAGGGCACGCTATTTTTAGAAAAAACCCGATGTGTAGACGTAAAAATTTCTTTTTTTATGGGGTATCCTATACAAACACTAACATAGGCTCACTTACAAAACTATTCTTACCCAATTTCGTTAAGGACTAAGAGCACGTTTTTTGAAGCTCGAACATGGTACACGAATTCTCAGGGCCGGCCCTGATTAACAACATAACTTTTATAAGTGTTTGATTGTTTAATTTACTTTTTTTCTCATTAGGTTATTGAATTAATAAATATTATATGCACTAGATTAGAAAATATCACATATCATAATCCCTTTTAAAAGCTATATCATTACAATAACTTATTTATAATTAAAAAGAAATGCAGCCAGATATCTAGCCATTGAGTCTATGCAACCTCTTGCAACAGGTTTAGGGCATACAGTGTGGGTGGTAAAATGGTTCGGCAAAGTGGTTTTGCCGCTCGGGAACACCACCGCCAACCATCTTTGCCGTGCGGTGAAGGTGGAGGTGCGGTAACAGGTTGCCGATCGGTGAAGGAAGGGAAGGAGAGTGAGGGGGGGTGGGGGTGGGTGGTGGGGTCCATGACATCTCAACCAATCACACATTTTTCCTTCTTTTTAAATACTTTACCAATTCATGAAGTGTCTAACCATTGTCAACACTTTTGAGCATAGTTTAAACACTTTTCATTGAATGACATGGCACACTCTCATTGGTTGATTTTGAAGTTTACCACTTTCAAATGTCTAACCACTCCCTACACCCTTAGAGCATACGTAGTGGGGCGCGACCACTACCCATAGCGCCGATTTCGCGCCATGCACACCAACACAAAGGGCGCTATGCCCAAAAAATTTTGAAAGCGTGATAATTATCGTGGCGTTTTGAATGGTGATTTGATTTTTTGACCGTTTGTAAACGGTCATTTTAATAAAAAAAAATCAATTTATTTTTCAAACTTTCCTTTAAATCATTCTCCTCTCCTATTTTTTTTACCACACACACTCAAACACTCTCATCTCTTCCATTTTTTTTAAAATTCTTGATATTTTATACAATGCATCCATTCAACCGTGACTTCATTCCTCCCCGATCAAGTGCGGACCCAAACCAAAGTGGTAATCCTACTCGCCCCGTGTCGCCGGTTCCCACTAGACCCAACCCTTTCGGCTCCGGTTTTCTCGATTACAATCAACAAATTCCCGGGTTCATGAATATTTTGAACCAACCGCTATCATGGGACCCTAATCTCTACGGGTGAAACCCAAATCAAAACACGGATGGGATGGGGTCGTCTCAAGCGTTTGGGTCGGCTCAAGCTTTCGGCTCCCCACTACACGAACCCGATGTTGTTCCGGAGAGATTGTGTAATTTTTTTTTATGCTAGTTTAATGTTTATTTTTTCTAGTATAATGTTTTTTTTTTTCTAGTTTAATGTTTTTTTATTTTATTGTACTTTTTTTATTTAATGAAATGAATTTTATTTTTAAAAAAGTTACAAATGAATTAAAAAAATAAAAATTAAAAAATGAGTAATGATTACACAGGGGCTTTATGACTACGGCCTCAAATTGCATAACGCCCCATAAAGCCTCGGGATGACGTGGCATGCCACATGTCGCATAACGCCCCCAAAAGGGCTTTATGACTACACATGGCCTTAGGGGCGTTTGGTTCGCGGAATGTTTTTGAATTGGAATTGAAATTTGTATAGGAATTAGAATTTGAAAAAAATTGGAATTGGAATTTAAACATTCCAATTGAAATTGGAAATTGTTGGAATTAGAATTTCAATTCCATTTTTGTTGTGTTTGGTTGTCAAATGAATTGGAATCCATCACCCCGGCACTCACAACCCCCGGTTCGGGTGGAAACAATACGGGTCGAAATGGTACGGCCAAAACGGTTCGCATCGAAACGGTACGGGTCGAAACAATTCGCGTCGAAACGGTTCGATTCGAAACGGTACGGGCCAAAACGGTTCGCGTCGAAACGGTTAGTGTAGAAACCGTTCGGGTCGAAACGGTTCGTGTCAAAATGGTACGGAACGGTACGGGTCGAAACGGTTCGCGACGGAACGATACGGGTCGAAACGATTCGCCTCGAAACGGTTCGGTTCAAAACGGTACGGGTCGAAACGGTTCAGATCGAAACTAGTACGGGTCGAAACGGTTCGGATCGAAACGGTACGAGTTGAAACGGTGCGGGTCAAAACCGTTCGGGTCGAAATGGTCGAAGATTCCAATGAATTTTCTTTAATTCCTTCACATATAGGAAGGATTTTGAATTCCTTTAGTTTAAGGAATTTGAAGGATTTCATGCTTAATTCTAATTCCAATTCCATTGTCAACCAAATACATGAAGATTGGAATTTAGATTCCAATTCCATCAAATTCTGTGAACCAAACATCTTAAGATATGAAATTCAGATTCCAATTCCTTAAAATTCCATTGAATTTCTGCGAACTAAATGCCCCATTACTACCTATTTCGACCCATTTTAAGTATTAAAACAACTAGTTGATTTTCCGCCCCGTGTTGCGGCGGGGACCCAATGACTGCAAAACGTGTGTCAGCAACGGCAAATGGATACCGAATATCAAAACATAAAGAAAGCAAAATAAGTTGTTGTGTATATAAAACCCCATTCAAACGAAATACAGTTTACCTGTTGTGTGTATAAAAAGTAATCTAAACGGTGCAATTACTTGCATTGCTACGTTGCTACATGATTTGTTGAGCTCGGTACCAACCAGTACCGAAAATACCGTTACCGAAACCCCAAAAGTGGGTACCGGTACCGAATATACCTGGTACGGTATGGTTCGGTACCGGTCAGTACTGGTATGGAACCGGTATTTTGTGGGTAACAACCGGTGCCGAACCGGTACCGAAAATACACCCGGTTTGGTAAATCTGGCACCGGTACTGGTATCCGATACCATTTGCTCATCAATTAGTGATGTTACTATTCATTCAATTCTAATTTTAATATAAAAATAAATACCATTACCGAAATCCCTAAAAGTGGGTACCGGTACCGAATATACCTGGTACGGTACGGTTCGGTACCGGTCGGTACTGGTATGAAACCGGTATTTGAGGATAAAAACCGGTGAATACCGGTGCCGAACCGGTATTGAAAATACACTCGGTTTGGTAAATCTGGCACTGGTACCGGTACCTGTAATATAAAAATAAATACCGTTACCGAAATCCCCAAAAGTGGGTATCAGTACCGAATATACCTGGTACGATACGGTTCGGTACCGGTCGGTACTGGTATGTAACCGGTATTTGAGGGTAAAAACCGGTGAATACCGGTGCCGAACCAATACCGAAAATGCACCCGGTTTAATAAATCTGACACTGGTACCGGTACCCGATACCATTTACTTATATCACGATGTTAATGTTCATTCGATTCAAATTGTAATATTTAGTGTTCATTCAATTCAAATTTTAATATATAGGTAATGTTAACACTTTATTTTATTAATAATAATAATAATAATAATAATAATAATAATAATAACAAGACAAACGTTTTATAAAAGTTGGTCCCATGGATTTGGTAAAGAAATGTGTGCTAAATATCATGGTGTAAGCATGTCATAATCATGATGTATGCATGCATATAGGCACAACATGGTTTTGTAATAACACGACATTTTTAACTTTCTTAAATCTTATTTTTCTATTTTACGTATGGTTCGTCAATAAACGATTCGGTTTCATTTTATTTTTTTCATACGAATTTTTTGTTATAAATTCTTCATTCAATAAATTTTTAAGAAAAAATTACACAAATCAACCTTTATGTATATCCAAAACTGCACTTTATACCTTTCAGTTTAAAATGCGCTAAATTCAACCTCTTACTTGATATTTTGTTCGGGGATCAACCTTTAAGACTAACACTGTTATATTTTCTGGTTAAGTCACCTCACATGCGAAACATGTAAGGGTATTTTGGTCATATTACATCTTTTAATATTAAATTTCAAATAGACAACAAGAATTGTCATCCACCAGCTTCTTCTAGTTGACAAAATTACTTCAACCAACCACTTATCAAAATATGCAGGCGAGGAGTACCCCGGTAATATGCCTGAACATTCACATCCCGTGAACATCCTTAGCTAAGATGTTCTGAATCGGCAGCTCCGCCGTGTAATCCAACCTCGGAAATATTGTCACCACACATCATCTCGCAACCGAGAACCCACCGCCGTTATTAGAGTCAATGTCTTCGCGAACAACGCCGGTTTGTCATGATTTTCATTTATGTTATGATCAAATCCAAACGAATCATCATTAAACAAATCAGGATCATTATGATTTGTTAAAAATTGATGTTCATTTCAGTTGCAAACAAGTAAATAGATTGATTTTTTAACTTAACTAGTTATTTTCCGCCCGCGCGTTGCGGCGGGACCCAATTACTACAAAAGCTGTGTCAGTAACGGAAAACAGATACCGAATATCAAAACAAAAATAAAATGACGTGGTAAGGATAATCACTCCGTCATAAAAAAAACGATTTTAAATAACCTAATATATAATAATATGACCCACACGTCCTACACGTTGAAAATTCGGTTGTTTTCAATTCAGTTATTACGGTGCTAACACGTTAAAATATGGATGAGCTCGGTACCGGTAACGGCAACGAAAGTACCGATCCGGAAAATCATCGAAATTAGGTACCGACACCGAAAATGCTCGTCACAATACGGTATGGTATTTGAAGGTAAAAATCAATAAATACAGGTATGGTGCTAGACCGGTGTCGAACCGAAAGTAACGATTCTGAAAACGCCAAAAGGTGGGTACCAAATCGGTAACGAAAATGATTTGGTACCGATACGATACCGGTTCGTTTACAGGATTTGATACGATTTGCTCATCAATATTCTAAATATCCAAGTTAATTTTACATGCTACAAGTCATTCAGTACAGAAAAAGACAAAAAGAAAGCAAAATAAGTTGTTGTATATATAAAACTTCATTCAAACGAAATACAGTTTACTTACTGTGTGTATAAAAAGTAATCTAAACGGTGCAATTACTTGCATTGCTGCGTTGCTATAGGATTTGATGAGCTCGGTACCAACCGGTACCGAAAATACCATTACCGAAATCGCAAAAAGTGGGTACCGGTACCGAATATACCTAGTATGGTACGGTTCGGTAGCGGTCGGTACTGGTACGACACCGGTATTTGAGGGTAAAAACCGATGAATACCTGTGTAGAACCGGTACCGAAAATACACCGGTTTGATAAATTTGAGAGCGATACCTATACCCGATACCAATTGCTCATCTCTTAATAATATTAATATTCATTCTATTCTAATTTTAATTTAAAAATAAATAATAAAGTAATTACTGTTCATTCCGTTTAGATTTTATGATATATAGATTTGTTCATTTCAGTTACAAAAAATGAGTTTGGGAATATTGCTAATGTTAAGAGGTCTAAGGCTACATGGTATGGGGGTCTTCCCCTACCGTCCCGGTCCGTCGCCGGTTTGAACACCGTGCCGCCCACCCCCCCCCCCTCCCACGTCCCGTCGTCTCCGTCGATAAAAGGACGTTGGCGACGCTCATGTGAAGACAAAAAAAGTGGGCCCCAATTTAAATATCACCGTTTAAAAAAATCAAATTCATAATTATTAATTATAAATAACGGCTATATTTTAAATATTCACCCAATTCACTTCCATTTTTATAAATACTCACCTCTTTTACACATTTTTTCACAACTTTTCACCCACTACAATCTCACATCTCTCTCACATTTTATAACCCCTCTTCCCTTTTTATAAAAACTCATCTATTTTTATACCATTTTTTACCCGCTAGCATCCCATCTCTCTATAAAAAATTATCATGTCTTCACCTTCTCCCATTTCTTCAATTTCTTCTATGTCTTCATCGTCTTCGTCTACGTGGTATTCATCATCTTCGGAAGAGGATGGTATTATGCACAACATGATTATGAACGCAGCTCAGGTCTTCATGGCGGGTGATGAAGCGTCGTCCCAATGGCTAACTAGACGAGCAAAATATAACCGAGACCAAGAAAGTATTTTACTTTTTTTTTCCTTATGTTTTATATAGATTTGAAAATGTATTTTATAATTAATTTCATTTATGTTTCGTTTAAATTTATAGCCGGCCACGTTAAACTAGTAGCCGATTATTTTGCCGACGAACCCGTGTACCCAGCCGAGATTTTTCGACGTCGGTTCCACATGAGTCGTCCACTGTTTTTACGTATTGCAGGCGACATGGCCCAGTCTGATCCGTTTTTTACATTGCGAAACGACGCTAGGGGCAAAGGGGTTTCAGTAATTTACAAAAATGTACGTCGGCCATTCGCCAAGTTGCATACGGTTACGCACCCGATGCATTAGACGAGTATATTAGGATGTCTGAAAGAACCGCACGTCGATGTTTGCACAAGTTTTGCGAATGGGTTGTCAAATTGTATAGCAAGCGATACCTGCGGAAACCGAACGGAAACGACGTTCAAAAATTATATCAAGCACACGAACAGAGACATGGTTTCCCAGGAATGCTCGGGAGCATTGATTGCATGCACTAGCCGTGGCAGAATTGCCCAGTTGCCTGGCAAGGTCAGTATACTAGGGGAGATCATGGACATCCGACTATTATTCTAGAGGCTGTTGTGTCACAGGATCTCTGGATATGGCATGCTTTTTTTGGTCTACCTGGTTCGCTCAATGACCTTAACATCATATACCAGTCACAGTCACAGATATTTGAGGATGTAGTGGCGGGTACAGGTCCAGACACAAGCTTTACGGTTTCGGGGGTGGAATACAGGCGAGGTTACTACCTAGCCGATGGGATATACCCAACATACTCGACAATCGTTAAAACTATTCCGCACCCGACAGACGACAAAAGAAAAAAGTTTGCGAAGTATCAAGAGGGTGCGACAAAAGATATTGAACGGGCTTTTGGTGTTCTACAAAAAAATGGCACATCATTGAACATCCAGCACGTTCGCAAACACCAAAGAGGTTACGACACATTATGTACGCTTGTATCATCCTTCATAACATGGTCATTGAAGACGAAGGTAGAGCGATATGCGAGTACGACGAAAACGCGTCTACTGGAAATTCTGTTCCAGTTAGTGGGGAACAACAAGATTTGAACATGTTCGCTCTACGTAACGAGTACACACATCATAACCTACAAGCGGACTTGGTGGAGTACATTTGGAACAACGCTCAAAACGAACCCGACCACGACATGGAAGACGAAGACTAGTAGCTTATTGTAATATATTAGGATATTTTTAAGTTTATTTTTTTAAGTTTATGTTTTTTTTTAATTTTTTTTTTAAGTTTAATTTTTTTTTAAGTTTATGTAATGTTTTTTAATATTAATGAAAATATTTTATTACTTTATTTGTTAAATGTTAAAAAAAGTTGAAGATTAAAAAAAAACATAAAAGTGGTGGAGGACTATGACTAGGACCATCCTCCCATGCCCTCTAGTTTTGGAGGATGGACCATCCTTGGGAGGACTATGACGTGGCGCCTACGTGGCGGATCATCCTCCAAGGATGGACCATCACTATACCCACTAGCCTAAAGATGGAAAGCCTATTTTGTGGTTCTTTGAGATTAATTGAAAGATTCCATTGTCTCAACAAGTGTTAAACTTGGTCTCTGTTTTTTCTTATAATAACCGGCAACAACCGATTTGGATTTGAGTGTTTTGGTCTTATAAATCATTTGTTGCTTCTAAATCATTGTTATAATAAAAGGCTTGCTATTGTTTTTAGCATAATTTCCCAACGGAACAAGCCCAATTCTTGTGTAAAATTCATCGGTGTCGGCGTCCGCGATAGACTTGACGGCGGACACTCTATAGAGAATATACAGAGACATTTTTGGGAGATCACGGAAGCCGCCATTGCCGGCGGCCACATGTTCGACATGACCTTGTGGAAAAAAGGGTTCTTGAACCGAAACGTCTGGTTAACAGTAGAATAGAATGGGAGCGAGGACTTTAGTGAAGAAGTGTGGGAGTCCCCGGAGCTTTTTTTTGACGGCTCACAGAGGTGTTGTAGCGGAGTGGAGATCAAGAGTATGTGGGACTTCCTCTGTAACACCCCGTGTTTTCGAACGTCAAAGTCAAAGTCAAAGTCCAAGTCAACTTTGACTTTCTTTGACTATAGATAGTCTATATTATGTTTTAGTCGTATTCTGTGGAGTAAGTGCTGTAATCAGAAAGAATCGAAGTAATCGAATGTTTAATCAATGCGACCGATTTACGACTGTGAATAGTAGGAAGTAACAATGCGATAAAGTTAATCAATCAATAATCAAGTTAATCGATTCATCAATCAAACTCGAGACCCGAATTATGCGAACTCTGGTATTGTTATACGTGTGTGTGCCTTATGTGTTACTTGTGCGTGTTTACTTATATGTTTGGTGTGGTATTCAAGCGAATCAATCGAAAATCGAATCGAAACCCGAAAAGCAATCGAACTCAATCGAAGCCGACATCGAAACGTGACTTATAGAAGGTTGTATGTTAGATATAGTAGTTGGGACTGAAAGTAATTTGACTAGGAACTCTATCGTATTCGTATCATCGTCCATCGAAATCGAAACATCGAAAATCGTCGCGAAATACTCAAAGTGGGTAGCGGATCGAACAGGAGACATCCTGATCGAACAGGCCAGCCGATCGGCTAGCATCTTCCTAGCCGATCGAGCAGCCCATTCGATCGGAGCTCCTGGCCGATCGGCTGCCACTTTCCTCTTTTGGAGCCTATAAATAGGGCTGTCATTGTCACACTTTCTATTTTTGGAAAGCTCTGACCGAACCAGCCTTCTTCTTCACCTTTTCTCAGATTTCTCTCAACTCCGGTAAGTTCTCACTCTAATACTTGTAAGTTTTTGATCATTGCATGATTCTACACCTTTCTATCTTTCAAAACTTGATTTCTAACCGTGAAATCACCAAGATCTAAGTGTTCTTGGGTGATGTCATCATGGTGTTCTTGAAGAACACCAAACTTTGGCCTCATTCAACCATGAATAGCTTAGATCCGACCGGTTTCCACATAAACAAACTAAGATTCGTAAGAATCTTAACATTTTTATGAATGATTTCCAACTTTCTTCAACCTTTTACACTCGAAACCTTAAAACCGGTAAAAACGGAGCTTGAACCGGCTAACTAATCATTTTAACAGTTAAGAGGTTCAATATTCGGATTCAATATACAAGGTTCACCGATTTCGGGTTAAACGTCAACTTACCGTTCCGAGCAGTTCACCGGCCGGATTTGGGTGATTCCTGTCCGAACTGGTGCAACAAGTAAGAACCCACGTTCTACAGTTTAACTCGCCGTCAAGTTACCTTAAAAGCATGACGAATAATCAAACAGCCAAGTGTTAGACGAAAGGCCGACCAGGTCAGAAATGCTGGCCGAATGGCTAGGCTGTTCAAACAGCCCAGCCGATCGGACATACCAGCCGATCGACCGGGCCAGCCGATCGGCTAGCACATGGTCTCACACTTTTCAAACTTTACGAAGTATGCTATTGACGAGGTGATGTTCGATCGAGTATGCTACTCGATTGATAAACATTACTCTTCGGATCATGAGATACTATTCTTCAACACTCGATTGATTTTACAACTCGTTCGTAGTAGGGAATGTCAGCCGATCGAACAGTCTGTTCGATCGAGCGACATCCTGTTGAGAACCACATCTAAAGTTCCCAGCCGATCGGTTAAGCCGGCCGATCGAACGGACCGTTCGATCGATCGACCTGAAAGGGTAGGAACACTTTGGTGTTCTCATATACTACAACGAAAACTTCAAAAGTTCAAATCCTCAAACACAAACACACTAGAGGAAGAAACAATCCACTCGAATGGTCCAGCCGATCGAACAGCCCGTTCGATCGAACCTGTCGTTCGATCGACCAGCCTATTCGATCCATCCACACTTATTTACATTTCCACATTACTCATTGTTGTGCTATCGAACTATTCAGGCTAACCCTACTCTCAGCGCTCCCTTCAATCCATAATCAACCACTGTGAGTATACTCGATCCCTTTTTGCCTTTAGCACTTTTGGGTGTTACATACGTTGCTTATATCAAAACACAATCGATCACACTACTCAAACTATTGAAATGCTATCCAATATGCATGTATTACGTGACTTAATGAATGCTCGTTGATTGTGTTTACACGTGGAATGCTGTCTACCTGCCTTAACGACGTAGTACTATAGTTTGGACTCAGCACCCGTTCACACGGGGGTTGTTAAGGACAATTACTTGCATGGATTACGGTGGTAATCATGTATTGCGAACCGTCTCGGACGGTCAACCCGCAGTCATTGGTATCGATAGGTCCATGTCGATAATTAACATGCTTCATTTTCCTCTGTGTACGTGCTGGTTATGCGTAAACTATTCAAACTCTATATGCTATTATCAAACTTGTATGCTCACCTTTACATTATATGTATTGACTTTATTTTAACGTATGTGACAGGTATTTAGGATGCTTATTTGCTAGGAGAGTGAGGCTAGAATAAGTTTCTTGAAGCCCCCAACAAATGGTTGTCTGCCAAGAACAAGCGTCTGAGGCATAGTTGTCTGTAGATCTTGTCCTCTGGCATTACAGCCAGAAAGTCAACAGAATAGGGGTCTAGAAGCAAATAAACAATCGCTGTAATAGTATTTGAATCTGAGTTGTCGGAGCGGAATTTCTTGTTTGGATGATTATCTGTAATGACATATTTGTTTATTCGGGATACGGTATGGGACGTATCTTTAACTGGATTATATGAATAGTTGTTATGGAAACTTCTGGACAATCTGTTTCGCTCAGTGCCATGCCCCGATGATTCCGCCATCGGTTGGGGTGTGACATCCTCTCTCTAGATTTTCTAAATTAAGTTGGAATTTTTATTGGAAAAAAAACTAATACGAAAAGGAGTTAAATGACCAAAAAGCCCTCACATGTTTTGCATGCGAGGTCATTTAACCAAAAAAATTAACGGTGTTAGTCTTAAAGGTTGATCCCCGTAACAAAATATCAAGTAAGAGGTTGATTTTAGTTTTGAGTATACATAAAGGTTGATTTGTGTAATTTTGTCATAAATTATTATAAATAATCACTTGTTAACTAATTATTTTTATACTAAACAATTTTAAAATTTTAATCTTTAAGATAAATTTTATAAACTTTTAAAGATTATAAGTTAAGAAAACACGAGGGACCAAAGTTGCCATTTTTAGAAAGTTTTAAAAAAACAAGAGTTGAATGTCATTTTAGTCCATGTGGTTTGGGTCAATTTGTTAATTTAGTCCAAATGTTTCATTTTGGATTTGGTTATCCACACGCTCATTTTATTTGCACATAACTAGAACCCTATAGGAATCGTACAGGGCAATACAGTTCCTCTGGGTCCAAGCGTATTGAGCTATACGCTTCTTATATGTGTACTTAAAGTACAAACTTTTCAGACAATAGTCAACCAACGATTAGGGGATTAGGGGAATCATATAGGGTCATATGCAACAAATTATTAGGGGATCAGGGGAATCATATAGGGCCATACGCTCCCTCGAGGAAATTTTATTTTTCAAGAGACCAGGGGAATCATATAGGGCCATACGTTCCTTGCATAATTTTTTTTTTCACCAGCAGCATATTGTTCTTAGTATCTCTTTGAACTTTATTTTTTTAATCAATTAAGTTGTTTTTTTTTTGTTGTTATAAAATGATGTTGGTTTTTTTGTTGTAAATTTTATAAAAGACATAGTGAAATTAAACAATCCAAACAAACTAAACATATCCATACCTTATAAATTATCAAAACAAACACATCCAAATTAAACAAATGTTACAAATACTGAAAATTAAATTCAATTGTTCGTAGAGTACTGCATCATATAAAAATAACACAAACCACCCTCGTCATCAATCCTCGTTAGACTCAGCGAGCTCCTCCTCCATAACGTACGGGCCACGCCTATTAGAGGGTGACGGGCTGTGTCGCGTATAGGACGTGCTTGGAGCCTATAAAAAATTTAAACGAAAAATTTATTACATAACTGTCACACCCCAACCGATGTCGCAAATATCAGAGTGAGACAAAAACGAGATTACAAGAGACTTCATAACACTATTTTGCGACAAGTATTTAAAATCAATATTTCATTTCATCACTGTAATAGTATTTGAATCTGATTTGTCGGAGCGGAATTTCTTGTTTGGATGATTATCTGTAATGACATATTTGTTTATTCGGGATACGGTATGGGACGTATCTTTAACTGGATTATATGAATAGTTGTTATGGAAACTTCTGGACAACCTGTTTCACTCAGTGCCATGCCCTGATGATTCCGCCATCGGTTGGGGTGTGACAGATTGGTATCAGAGCCATAACTATAGGGAATTAGGTGAGACACGACCTAGTTCGGGTCGCTATCTTAGAGACCTAGACTATAGTTAGGAACCAACAGACCAAGTTTGTGTGCCTTATTCTGCAATCCTTCGCTATCACTGCACTCGAATTTTCAATTAAAGTCAGGCGATTCAGTCAGGAATAGGTGTGAAGACCGCAAACTCCCGACTAAATTGGCTGACTTATGATGATTTTATCCATTTACTCCTGCTTATCCTAATATTTTCAATTACATATAAGGAGAATTATACCAAATCAGGAGTGAAACCCTCATTTTGATGGAAATTCTCCTTAAATTTTTCCTAAAATAAGGAAGAAATTGCTAAGCCAAGGGGTGAAACCCTAACCTTGGCAGTTTGTTCTGGACTTTATTTATCTCAACAAGGCATCGATAGACTCCAACGACCTGAACTCACGAAGTATGACCCAGGGAACACGTGTTCAATGCCCAAGAATCGAGGCAAGGTCACGAGCCCGAATGTTGAAAGTGACAACAAGTCCGTTGCGAATAGTCGAATCGCTTTAGGTAGTCGATGTCTAGTAGCCGCAGACAATCTACTTCTCGATTTTTATGTGTTTCGATTCTGAGAACCGCAGCCGCGTACTCTGATGACTCGTTGATTTTATGTGTTTCTGTGTGCTCTATCTGTTTACGTGTTTATATTTTGGGAACTATTCGATTCTGTTGTCATTTCGATCAACACACACGACTCGCATTTGCTGTCCTATCTCAAATCGACATCCAGTTGTCGCAAATCTAGACGATATCATACTATGTTATGCTATTGATGTGTGTAGAATGCAACATATAAATTACATCAAATTAGGCATAAAACTAACCCTTTTTAAGTACTAATGTTGGAAAAAGAGTGTTTTTGTCTCCCTTTTGTATTTTCAGGATGAAATGAGCTCAAATAGACAAAAGAAGCAAAAAGACAGCTAATTCTAGCATAAATACAAGAAAAGGAATAAAAGTAGATTGCCCGAACCCTCAACGGCATCCTCCCAAGCAAAGAAGAGAAAACAGAAGACTGAACATGCCCCGTGCTCAGCCAGCACGGGGTCGTGCCCAAGAAGCAGCAGAAAAGACAAACCTGTAGAAGCTTCTATTGCCCACCACGGGGCCGTGTCCAGTGAGCACGGGGGCGTGGCGAAAGTACAGCCGGCGCATTAATTGTAATTGTGAATTACAATTAATGAAGAGAGAGAGTGTCAGGCGGGCACGGGGGCGTGTCCAGCGGACACGGGGCCATGCCCAGCCTTTTGTTCAGCCTATAAATAGGAGTGCTTGGTTTCATTCCAACTCATCCCTTGGCACACCACCTCTCTCACACTTCATCCACCACCCACCACCACCATAACACCATCATCCACCACCATCATCCATTGTCCATCGTAGAGTGTGTGAGTCGTCTCGGGATCCAAGATTGATCGTAAGAGTTCTTGACAATCAAGGCCATGTTTGCCTAAGTCTCTTACATCACTTGGTGAAGACAAGTGTTTAGTATAATACTTTTTATTTTTAATCTTTTGCACTTTTTATTTGGTTTTGTATTAATGACTTTAATAACTAGTTACTTATGTTGAAGGTGATCTTTCCTTATCGTTTGTCCGTGGTGTCTTGGCATTATTTTACTGTCTATATAAAATAAAAGATTTTCACCATTTATATCTCCACGGTCTATATGGAGGTATGTTGGCTACCTGGTCGGGGGTTAAGGGAACGGTTTGGTAAGGGTCTTGCCCTTGTTCAGCGTTTAGAGGTCCTGCTTGGGACCTGGGTCAAATTTAGTAGGATCTCCTTCAATGCCCATAGGTATTGGATGGCGGGGATCCAAACTCTTTGACCCCCTCATAAGTTAACTACTATTAATACTATAACCCGGCTATTTAGGACTGTATCCCTGCTGACTCAGACTACTTAGCCGAGGGTAACGTCACCGCCAAAAGCGGGGCCTACCATAATTTGCATTAATAACTTAATTAATTATCTTCCAATAATCCAACCCTTTAGGATTGTATCCTTGCTGACTCAAACTACTGGGTTGAGGGTAACGTCGCCTTCAAAAGAGGGGCCTACTACAATAACTAAAATAATCTCTTAAACAAGTGCAAAAGTGCGAAAATAATCAAAGGTTATACTAATACACGAGTCGGATCCAAGTGATTCATCTTGTCTATCTGTTTTTATTTTATTTTTATTTTTCAGCATTTAGTTAGTTTTTATTTTTCTAGTTTAAAAACCTTTTCTAACTTTTTGATTTGATTAGACGTTGAGGATAAACCGGTATTAAAAGCTCTTGTGTCCTTGGACGACCTCGGTATCTTACCAACACTATACTACGTCCACGATGGGTGCACTTGCCCATATGTGTGTTTAGTGTTAGTGAATATCGTGTTTTATAAATTTAAAACTTGGCTAAAAGTGTAAAAAGGGCTTAAAAATATACATAAAAAATATATCACACTTCACGCACATCAAGTTTTTGGCGCCGTTGCCGGGGACACAAGGATTTTAAGAAAGTTAGGAATCAACGGCCTAATCATATTTTTATTTTTCTTTTTAATTTTTTAGGATTTTCTTAGTTTTTCAGCTTCTGCAGAGCTCCGCACGGGCCGTGCCCAGCATCGTTACTGGCAGTTTTTAGTTTTCCGAGTTACAGAAGGCTGACCACGGGGCCGTGTCGGTGCAACACGGGGTCGTGTCCAACTTTCCAATAACTGGGATCTGGAAAACAATCACTATAACTCCTACCACGGGCCGTGTTCGCTGAACACGGGGCCGTGGTGAACCTTCTGACCAGCATTCTTTTCTGTTTTTATTGCAGGACTTGGAACCAGACGCCAATCCTACCTAGTGTATGAGCTCCAGTTCTAATAAGGACATAAAAGAACCTCTAGAAGAACTCGAACGCTTTCTCAGAAAAAGATTAAGAGCTAAAAACCAAGAGAAAGTTTCGGGTGATCCACCTCCAATGGCGGACCAACGTACCCTCATGGATTATCTACGACCCACCGTAGGTAACCTAGGCGCCGCTATCAATGCTCCGAATGTTGAAGCTAATAACTTCGAACTTCGGCCGCATTTGATACAGATGCTCCAAAACTCCGCAACCTTTCATGGGCTTGCGGACGAGGATCCCCATCTACATATTACTAATTTCTTAGAAATATGTGATACCTTTCGGATCAATGGAGCATCAAATGACGCCATCCGCCTCCGAATGTTTCCTTTCTCACTAAAAGACCGAGCGAAAGCTTGGCTCAACGCCCTCCCAGCTGGATCGGTAAACACCTGGGATGAACTAGCCCAAAATTTTCTGTATAAGTATTTCCCTCCCCCTAAAACGGCTAAATTAATGACTGAAATTAATACATATTCACAAGAGGACGGGGAATCCTTATATGAAACTTGGGAAAGGTTCAAGGAACTATTACGCAAATGTCCACATCATGGCCTTGCGATATGGCAACAAGTATCCACTTTCTATAATGGACTGTTGCCACACACAAGGCAGACACTTGATTCTAGCTCCGGGGGACTTTTAGGTAATCGCCGCCCGCATGAAATATATAACCAAATTGAGGAAATTGCTCAAACCAATTTTCAATGGCACACCCCCCGAGGCAATAAATCCATTGCCCCGTGCGCCCATAAGGTTGATGAAAGCACTTCTTTACAAGCCTAAATCGAGGCCCTTTCTTCAAAAATAAAAAATTTAGAAATGAAAAAAACAGTCTCGGTTATGGCTTGTGAAGGGTGTGGTGGGCCACATGAAAATTGGAGTTGTATGAAAGAAACGGACGATCAACAGGAATCGGTAAGCTACATTGATAATAGACCTAGGCCGTCGGGTCCTCCAACGGGCACCTACAACCAAGGATGGCGAAACCACCCAAACCTTGGTTGGAGAGAACCCGACAATAGTAGTAACCAACAAACCCAACGAACAAACTTTCAACAACCAAGAAATGAGTCACAAAATTTCACTCAACAACAAAGTGGACGAGAAAGGCTTGAAGATACTGTATCTCGCCTCATCTCCGACACTGAAAAGAAAAACTCGGAAAGATTTCTACAATTAGAATCAAATTTTAGAAATCAACAAGCTAGTATTCAAAACATAGAAAAACAATTAAATCAAATAGCTAAAAATTTTGCCGAGAGACCACAAGGCGCATTACCTAGCAATACCGAAACAAACCCAAAAGCGCAAGTTCATCTCATCACGCTACGAAACCGCACCGTAGGGCCTGCAGAAGCGCCACCACCGACAGAAGAAACGGTACCCCCGCCTCTGCAGGAGAAGAACTCCCCTCCATCACCAGAACCTACCAAGGCTGCTCGAGTCCCGTACCCCGGTAGGTTAATTCGTCAAAAGACCAATGAGCAATTCGCAAAGTTCGAAAGTCTATTAAAACAATTGCATGTCAATATTCCTTTTATTGATGTCCTAACCCAAATGCCCAAATACTCTAAATTCATGAGGGACTTCCTCACTCATAAAAAGAAAATTGAAACTTTGCAATTAGTTAACTTAGGCGAAGAATGCTCTGCCCTCGTACTTAATAAACTTCCCCCAAAGAAAATCGATCTCGGAAGCTTCACGATTCCCTGCTCAATCGGGGAGTCCTGATGTGTGTAAAATGCAACATATAAATCACATCAATTAAGGCATAAAACTAACCCTTTTTAAGTACTAATGTTGGAAAAAGAGTGTTTTTGTCTTTCTTTTGTATTTTCAGGATGAAATGAGCTCAAAATCACAAAAGAAGCAAAAAGACAACTAATTCTAGCATAAATACAAGAAAAGGAATAAAAGTAGACCGCCCGGACCCTCAACGGCACCTCCCAAGGCAAAGAAGAGAAAACAGAAGACTGAACACGCCCCGTGTTCAGCGAACACGGGGCCGTGCCCAAGAAGCAGCAGAAAAGACAAACCAGTAGAAGCTTCCATTGCCCACCACGGGGCCGTGTCCAGCAGGTACGGGGGCGTGGTGAAAGTACAACAGGCGCATTAATTGTAATTGCGAATTACAATTAATGAAGAGAGAGAATGTCAGACGGGCACGGGGGCGTGTCCAGCGGACACGGGGCCGTGCCCAGCCTTCTGTTCAGCCTATAAATAGGGGTGCTTGGTTTCATTCCATCTCATCCCTTGGCACACCACCTCTCTCACACTTCATCCACCACCCACCACCACCATAACACCATCATCCACCACCATCATCCATTGTCCATCATAGAGTGTGTGAGTCGTCTCGGGATCCAAGATTGATCGTAAGAGTTCTTGACAATCAAGGCCATGTTTGCCTAAGTCTCTTACATCACTTGGTGAAGACAAGTGTTTAGTATAATACTTTTTATTTTTAATCTTTTGCACTTTTTATTTGGTTTTGTATTAATGACTTTAATAACTAGTTACTTATGTTGAAGGTGATCTTTCCTTATCGTTTGTCCGTGGTGTCTTGGCATTATTTTACTGTCTATATAAAATAAAAGATTTTCACCATTCATATCTCCACGGTCTATATGGAGGTATGTTGGCTACCTGGTCGGGGGTTAAGGGAACGGTTTGGTAAGGGTCTTGCCCTTGTTCAGCATTTAGAGGTCCTGCTTGGGACCTGGGTCAAATTTAGTAGGATCTCCTTCAATGCCCATAGGTATTGGATGGCGGGGATCCAAACTCTTTGACCCCCTCATAAGTTAACTACTATTAATACTATAACCCGGCTATTTAGGACTGTATCCCTGCTGACTCAGACTACTTAGCCGAGGGTAACGTCACCGCCAAAAGCGGGGCCTACCACAATTTGCATTAATAACTTAATTCATTATCTTTCAATAATCCGACCCTTTAGGATTGTATCCTTGCTGACTCAAACTACTGGGTTGAGGGTAACGTCGCCTTCAAAAGAGGGGCCTACTACAATAACTAAGATAATCTCTTAAACAAGTGCAAAAGTGCGAAAATAATCAAAGGTTATACTAACACACGTGTCGGATCCAAGTCATTCATCTTGTCTATCTGTTTTTATTTTATTTTATTTTTCAGCATTTAGTTATTTTTCTTAGTTTAAAACATTTTTCTCACTTTTTGATTTGATTAGACGTTGAGGATAAACCGGTATTAAAAGCTCTTGTGTCCTTGGACGACCTCGGTATCTTACCAACACTATACTACGTCCACGATGGGTGCACTTGCCCATATGTGTGTTTAGTGTTAGTAAATATCGTGTTTTATAAATTTAAAACTTGGCTAAAAGTGTAAAAAGGGGCTTAAATATACATCTAAAATATAACACACTTCACGCACATCAAGTTTTTGGCGCCACTGCCGGGGACACAAGGATTTTAAGAAAGTTAGGAATCAACGGCCTAATCATATTTTTATTTATTTATTTTTTTTGATTTTTAGGATTTTTCTTAGATTTTCAGCTTCTGCAGAGCTAAACACGGGGCCGTGCCTGCTGAACACGCCCCCGTGCTCAATCATTGGAACTGGCAATCCTGTTTTAAGTCAGACAGTAAGCTGAACACGGGGCCGTGTCCACTCAACACGCCCCCGTGCCCAAGATTCTCTTACTGAAAACAGAACCGTTAGATCCCGGCGGTTGGTAATTTCTGACACAAACATGAGTGATAGTAATTCTTTTTACTTTCGGCACTCTTATGGTATGTGGTGTCGATTATGTGGAGGCGAACATGAGGAATTAAAATGTTATTTTCTCAATTATAGGCCCCACTATATAGACCCACCGATTCCTTGTAACCTTAAGAGGGGCGAAAGTAAAAATAAGCACTATCTCTCCCTCGAATGCGCCCTGCTAGATATTCTAGGAGAAATGCTCCTTGACGAGTTATTTCAACTAGAAGAGCTAATTCTCAATTGGTCAAAAGAACTTAGGAAGGATTTTATAGATCCATCCCAAGATGATGACCATGAGGAAATGTTGGAACCGCATCCCGACAACCTCGTTGCTCCCGAAAATACCTTCATACCTAGAAAGGACTTGGACGATAGTCGTCCCTGTGTCGATTGTGCCGTGAAGGACTCCCCATCGACTTCGTTCGGTGCATACATAGACCTGAGCGATTCGGCATACACCTTCTTTAACGAGAGCCCGGAAAAGGGTTGGACTTGTCCACCTAGAATGAAAATAGGAATTACCCTCACCGATAACCTCTTGCGTTCTCGCCTTAGTATAGGATAATTAAGGTATCTTAGGCACTTTGGGGTTGTTCCCACAAATCAAGAACCACCCGATACAAATAAGCTCCTTAGTAGCAACAAACAGCCTCCCAACACGGGGCCGTGCCCGGTCAACACGCCCCCGTGTTCACTCAGAAGATTCTCTACTGATTTTGTCAGAATACAGACAAAATGTGTCAGGATTTTCTCTAAACACGGGGCCGTGTCCAGCGGACACGGGGCCGTGTCCAGTGTGCTGTCGTTTTCTTTAAATGCAGCCTGATTCCTGCTCATTTTTTACCACTTCACTAAGCAGAGATTCCTGGGATCTTCACATATACCATCCTAGGTAAGTGCTAAAAGAAGGTTCCCAAGGACCATCTTGTCTTTTCCACTTTTGTTCATTTCTCCTTATTCCAAAATTTTTCAAACATCTCCTCCATAAAAGCTTGGAAACCCCATGATTCCAATCTTCTATGTAAGGTTTGTAGGATTTTTGGCTACGGATTCTTGTTTAAAGTTAGTTCCATAACTTTGTTTTAAATTATCTAAGCTTAAACCACAGTAAAAGAATGTTAAAATAATTTAAAACCCAAGAATCGTTAGACAAAAATCCTGCAGACCACTGAACACGGGGCCGTGCTCAGCGAGCACGGGGCCGTGTTCAAGGTACTGTTCTGTAAAAGTTTAGTTATCTTCGGTTTCTTTCACAGAAAATGGCCAGCAGGAATAGCGGATCATCTTCACGAAATAACCGAAATGGAAGAAGGTTATCCACGGCAGAAGATTCCCTAGTAAACTATGTTTACGCTTTAAGGGAAGCCATAGACGAAATGACGGGAGTAGAAGAAGCATTAGTGGACCGTATTAATCATCTGACGGTAGGATTGGAGGGTTGTCTTCGAGAAGTAAACCTCCTGCACCAGAGGTTGAACCTTCTCGCTTCCCCACCTTTGGTTCCCGTGATAACCCAAAGAGCGTGGAATGTAGTACCCGAGGTCATCATTCCGGCCGAATGGCACACCATGCACCAAATGCCTCAACCAAGGGTGGTGCAAGGAATCCCGGTGAGCGTTCCGCCTCAAGACGCCGAAGAGAATGAAGCTACCTTCTACCTCCCAAGGGAGATAGAAGAATGGCTTTGAACAAAAAACCGAGGAGCCGTCGGCTAGAGAGTGTTACTACATCGGGAAGCTATTCCCGAAATTTTCCTAAATAAGTAGAACCCTTATGATAACCTCATGTATCCCCTAGTTATTTGGCTAAATTTATGTAATATCTCTCTATGTTTGCAATGTTATGATGGTTTTTAAGATTGATGGTTGTTTAGCGAATAAAACACACTCATGGTGGTAATGGATGAAAAGGGGAACGAGAAAAATGGACCCATGCACGAAGAACAGAGCAACCCGACACAAATCTCCATCACAGAAGGCTCAACACGGGCCGTGCCCAACCAACACGACCCCGTGCTGAGCCACCTGCAGAAAAACACCCAGTTTAGGTAACTGGACACGGGCCGTGTTCAGCGGACATGCCCCCGTGTCCAGGCTTCTGTTTTAATTCTTTAATTTTCGTTACTGGCACCTGACCACGGGGCCGTGCCCGGTCACCACGGGGCCGTGTCCAGGATGCCAGTAACATTAATCTTTGCTTTTTAACCTACTTTTACACATTCTAATCAACCAAAAACCTTATTTTTGGACACATTGAGGACAATGTGTAATTTAAGTGTGGGGGGAATGCTAAAACCTTGAATTTTGCAAATCCTAAATACAAGCCTTACACAAAACTCTATTGGAACCGCTAAACACCCCAAATTTTTTCAAAAACTTTTTCATTTTTTTTTATCATTTACTTGTCTTAGTTTAAGTTGGGAATAACAAGTTCTAAAAAGGTTATATTTTTACAAATTTACAACCGATAGCGTCGTGATAACAAAGAACCAACATAAGAAAATTACGAAACGGCATAACAAGTCTAGTTAAAAATTCGATTATATATACTTGATCACATTAAAAACCCATTCCCACAAAAGTGAGTTTTGAGCCTTTATTGAGCATAAAGATATACATATTTAGACTAAATGCTCATTTTTCGTTTCTTGTGTGAATAGCCGCTTGGTTCTTACAACTCTAGAACTTGCCACGACAATACATTCCCGGTCCTTACCAACTTAAACCCAAGTAAGTAAGTGATGGAGGCATTAGGACTAACCATATTTTTCTTTCTAAACCATTATTTTTCATTTTTTTTACCACCTACCCAAAACCCCCCTAGATAGCCCCTTTAAGCCTAAACCTTTCATTTCATTACCCCAAAACCCTTTTTACCCACCAAAAACCCTTTTTATTTTTCACCCTTTATTTTAGTAACAAGCTCGGTTTTTTTGTAAACTCGCCTTTTTTATGTGATGAAAAAAAAAACAAACAATGATGAAGTCAAAAACAAACAAAAGCTATATAAAAGCTTGTTTGGAGAAATACTTCAAAATAAAAAGTCACTAAAAACAAGGTATGTCACGAAAACCGACGCTTTTTACGATTTTCGCCCTTTTTTTCTAACTAACCCAACCAACCACCTTTAACCAAAGCCTAACCCTTCACCCCAAAAGTCCTCTTGATATTTACAAAGGTAAAAAGTTAAAAAGGAGGAGGATTGATTACTTGACAAGCCTATGGAAGGCGTAAGTTCCATGCCGCTCTCGAGTGATTCACTAAAAATTACACCTTCGGTCGAGTGTTGAGTGATCCCCCGCGAGGTATGTGAACTTGTATATAAATGGAATTTTAATAAGGCATGCTATGCCCAAATAAGTAATTTATCTTATGAAACGTTCAAAATAAATCATAACGAATAGGATTATAAATAAATAAAAATAAAACTTACAAAGACCTTGGATTCCCGACACTCTAGGACAAGCTAAAAACTTTCTCTTCTACCTATTCCATTTGGGAGTGTAAGCCACATTTAAAAGAGTTTTGCTTGAGGACAAGCAAAAGTTCAACTGTGGGGGTATTTGATGTGTGTAAAATGCAACATATAAATCACATCAATTAAGGCATAAAACTAACCCTTTTTAAGTACTAATGTTGGAAAAAGAGTGTTTTTGTCTTTCTTTTGTATTTTCAGGATGAAATGAGCTCAAAATCACAAAAGAAGCAAAAAGACAACTAATTCTAGCATAAATACAAGAAAAGGAATAAAAGTAGACCGCCCGGACCCTCAACGGCACCTCCCAAGGCAAAGAAGAGAAAACAGAAGACTGAACACGCCCCGTGTTCAGCGAACACGGGGCCGTGCCCAAGAAGCAGCAGAAAAGACAAACCAGTAGAAGCTTCCATTGCCCACCACGGGGCCGTGTCCAGCGGGCACGGGGGCGTGGTGAAAGTACAGCAGGCGCATTAATTGTAATTGCGAATTACAATTAATGAAGAGAGAGAATGTCAGACGGGCACGGGGGCGTGTCCAGCGGACACGGGGCCGTGCCCAGCCTTCTGTTCAGCCTATAAATAGGGGTGCTTGGTTTCATTCCATCTCATCCCTTGGCACACCACCTCTCTTACACTTCATCCACCACCCACCACCACCATAACACCATCATCCACCACCATCATCCATTGTCCATCATAGAGTGTGTGAGTCGTCTCGGGATCCAAGATTGATCGTAAGAGTTCTTGACAATCAAGGCCATGTTTGCCTAAGTCTCTTACATCACTTGGTGAAGACAAGTGTTTAGTATAATACTTTTTATTTTTAATCTTTTGCACTTTTTATTTGGTTTTGTATTAATGACTTTAATAACTAGTTACTTATGTTGAAGGTGATCTTTCCTTATCGTTTGTCCGTGGTGTCTTGGCATTATTTTACTGTCTATATAAAATAAAAGATTTTCACCATTCATATCTCCACGGTCTATATGGAGGTATGTTGGCTACCTGGTCGGGGGTTAAGGGAACGGTTTGGTAAGGGTCTTGCCCTTGTTCAGCGTTTAGAGGTCCTGCTTGGGACCTGGGTCAAATTTAGTAGGATCTCCTTCAATGCCCATAGGTATTGGATGGCGGGGATCCAAACTCTTTGACCCCCTCATAAGTTAACTACTATTAATACTATAACCCGGCTATTTAGGACTGTATCCCTGCTGACTCAGACTACTTAGCCGAGGGTAACGTCACCGCCAAAAGCGGGGCCTACCACAATTTGCATTAATAACTTAATTCATTATCTTTCAATAATCCGACCCTTTAGGATTGTATCCTTGCTGACTCAAACTACTGGGTTGAGGGTAACGTCGCCTTCAAAAGAGGGGCCTACTACAATAACTAAGATAATCTCTTAAACAAGTGCAAAAGTGCGAAAATAATCAAAGGTTATACTAACACACGTGTCGGATCCAAGTGATTCATCTTGTCTATCTGTTTTTATTTTATTTTATTTTTCAGCATTTAGTTAGTTTTTATTTTTCTTAGTTTAAAACATTTTTCTCACTTTTTGATTTGATTAGACGTTGAGGATAAACCGGTATTAAAAGCTCTTGTGTCCTTGGACGATCTCGGTATCTTACCAACACTATACTACGTCCACGATGGGTGCACTTGCCCATATGTGTGTTTAGTGTTAGTAAATATCGTGTTTTATAAATTTAAAACTTGGCTAAAAGTGTAAAAAGGGGCTTAAATATACATCTAAAATATAACACACTTCACGCACATCAAGTCCCCTGTTCGTAATGCACTAGCCGACCTTGGGACTAGCATTAAACTCATGCCCTCATCAATGTTTAAAAGGCTCGGCCTAGGAACAACGAGTCCTACAAAAATGAGCATACAACTTGCTGACCGATACGTCAAATTCCCGCAAGGTGTCATCGAAAATGTCTTGGTAAAGGTAAGCAAATTCGTCTATCCAGCCGACTTTGTCATACTCGATATGGAGGAAGACACCGAGGTCCCCCTCATACTAGGGAGACCATTCCTTGCCACCGCACAAGCGGTGGTAGATATGAATGACGGAACATTCACCTTGAGGTACGGGGATGATGAAGTAAAATTCGGAGTTGGGAAGAGAATAGAAGACGACGACCCGGTCAACTACATGAAGGTTATTGATTCAAGTTTGGATGCTGCTCTCCGACAGTCAACGACCCGTCTGACTCGCCAAGAAAAGAGAGACCGACGCCTCGCTGCTATCATCTCCAAGCAAGTGGCAAAAGCCGTGAGTGAGGTGTATGAAAATGCCAGCAAAACGTCTGAAGAATCCCGAGCTGAAAACCCTAAGGATTCAAGCAAGGCTGCTTTCAGCTTCAAGCAGTTCAAAGCATGCGGACCAAAAGAGTTCACTGGCGAAGATGGTCCTACAGCCATGTTTCACTGGTTCGACTCAGTCGAAGTCACTCTGCGCCAGAGCGGATGTCCTAAACATCTCAGCACTCTCAATGCTACAGGCGTCTTCCAGTCCGGTGCTCTAGACCGGTGGACGGCTGAACGAAACAAGCGCGGAAATGATGCAGCTTACGAGCTAACATGGGAGGAGTTGAAGGCAATTATGATCGACGAATTCTGCCCTCCCCATGAACGCCAAAAGCTGGAGGACGAGTTTTGGGTAATCAAGCAGAAGGACGGAGACAACGCTGCTCTTACTGCTCGCTTCAAGCAGCTTAGTATCATATGTCCCGATCAAGTCAAGACCTCAGATCAAGCCATCAAGAAGTACATTCGATCCCTGCCTGACTGTGTAGCCGACTTTGTTCACGCCGCCAAGCCAGCAACGATCGAAGAAACCTACCTACTCGCCGCTGAGATCAATGACAAGCGAGTAAAGTCTGGTTTTTGAGATAAGCAAACCAAGTCTCTGCACCAAGCCACCGCAGCACCCACCGACCCATCTGCTCAACCCTCCAAGTCATCGAGAAGAAAGAAGAAGCACAACAACAACAGCTCCAGCAACAAGAACTGTGCTGTGACAACCGCTGCTGCTCCTCTACAAGCTGTACCAGCTCAACAGCAGCAACAGCACCGCTCAGCTCCAGTGATCAATGCACCGCCAGCAAAGCGTGCATACACAGGCCCTCACCCACTCTGCCCAACGTGTTCGTTTCATCACCCGGTGGGTCTAGCCTGTCGTTTTTGCGCTCACTGCAACCTTTACGGACATTTCACTGCGAACTGTCGCTATGGTCCCCGTCAAGCCCCAGTTCAAGCCACTATCAACCAAGCTCTACTCCCTGCCCCTCAAGGCCAACAAGCAGCTCAAGCACCAGCAACCAATGCTCAAGTCTGCTTTGCATGTGGTGACCCTAACCACTTTGCAAACAGGTGCCCGAACAGGGTGGTTAAGCAAGAGCCCCAGCAACAGCAACAACAGCAGCCCCAACAACAGCAGCAAGCAGCCTATGCCCGAACCTTCAACATCAATGCCCGTCAGGCTCAGGCGGATAACAACGTGGTTAATGGTACATTCCTTGTGAATGGTATTTATGCATCATGTTTGTTTGATACTGGAGCCGATAACTGCTTTGTGTCGTTTGAATTCGAGAAGCTCCTTAGTCGTAAGCGCTCTTATCTGTCCTCGTCATTCGAAGTCGAAGTCGCTACGGGAAGAACTATTGCCGTTAATTCTGTACTCCGTGATTGTACTCGTTAACTCAACAATCACATCTTTCCAATCGACCTCATTCCAATGCAACTCGGAAGCTTTGATGTCATAATATGCATGGACTTTCTTCGCGAAAACCATGCTGAAGTGATGTGCTTTGAAAAGATGATTCGATTCTCGCTCGCGAATGGAGATCTATTGTGTGTGTACGGTGAAACAGCGTCAAAAGGTCTCAAGCTTATGTCATGCGTCCAAGCTAACAAGTATCTCCGCAAGGAATACCGAGCCTTCTTGGCCAACATTGTAGTAGCGGAGAAGGAAAAGAAAAAGAAAGTTGAAGTCAAAGACGTTCCAGTGGTTCGTGAATTTCCTCAGGTGTTCCCTGATGATCTTCCCGGACTACCACCAAGTCGTGATATCGACTTTCGCATCGACCTCATTCCTGGAGCTAACCCCGTTGCCAAAGCCCCTTACCGACTCGCACCATCCGAAATGAGGGAACTCTCGAACCAACTCCAGGAATTACTCGAAGAAGGCTTTATTCGCCCAAGCACCTCTCCTTGGTGCGCGCCGGTCCTTTTCGTCAAAAAGAAGGACGGATCGTTCCGGATGTGCATCGACTATCGGGAATTGAATAAGCTAACCATCAAGAACCGATACCCCTTGCCCCGAATCGACGATTTGTTTGATCAGTTACAAGGTGCATCATGTTTCTCTAAGATCGATCTGCGTTCAGGATATCATCAGCTACGTATTCAAGAGGAAGACATTCCCAAAACCGCTTTTCGAACCCGTTATGGCCATTACGAATTTGTTGTTATGCCCTTTGGTCTAACCAACGCACCCGCGGTTTTATGGACCTGATGAATCGCGTGTGTAAGCCTTATCTTGACCGTTTCGTCATCGTGTTCATCGACGATGTCTTGATTTATTCCAAAACGAAAGCCGAACACGCGCAACATCTACGTTTGGTTCTCGAGTTGCTCCAGGGGAACCGACTCTACGCTAAATTATCCAAGTGCGAATTCTGGTTGGAGGAGGTTCAGTTTCTGGGTCACATCGTGAATAGTCAGGGTATCCATGTCGATCCCGCGAAGATTGAAGCCGTCAAAAGCTGGATTACGCCTAAGAACCCGTCAGAAGTTCGTTCTTTTCTTGGACTAGCAGGCTATTATCGACGATTCATTGAAGGATTCTCCAAAATCGCGGTGCCGCTTACCGCTCTTACTCATAAAGACAAGCCTTTTGTGTGGGGAAACGCACAAGAGACCGCCCTTTCAAACCCTCAAGCATATGCTGTGCAACGCTCCGATTCTTACGCTGCCCGACGGAAGCGACAATTTCATTGTCTACTGTGATGCTTCTAACCTTGGTCTCGGCTGTATCCTCATGTAGCGAGACAAGGTTATAGCCTACGCATCTCGTCAGCTCAAGATCCACGAGAAGAACTATACAACCCACGACCTCGAGCTAGGCGCGGTTGTCTTTGCATTGAAGATTTGGCGACACTACCTGTATGGCACTAAGTGTACAATCTACACTGATCACAGGAGTTTACAACACATCTTTAATCAAAGGGAACTTGATATGCGTCAACGCCGATGGGTAGAACTTCTCAACGATTACGACTGTGAGATTCGTTATCACCCTGGCAAAGCGAATGTGGTTGCCGACGCGCTCAGCAGAAAGAGTTATGTGCTCAGTGTCCGAAACATCCAAACCCAGCACAACCTCGAGACCCTTATCCGCGAAGCTCAACATGTTTGCTTTAACGAGCGTACATTGAAGAAAGAGAGGATCTATCACGATGGAGCTCAGTTAGTAAGCAAATCCGATGGGATATTCTATTATCTGGACCGAATTTGGATCCCTAAGCGGACCGAATTGCGAAAGATTATCATGAATGAAGCCCATAAATCCCAGTATTCTATTCATCCCGGTGCAGATAAGATGTACCGGGACCTTCGTTATAAGTACTGGTGGCCGGGCATGAAACGAGATATCGCCCTCTACGTTGGAAGTTGCTTAACTTGTGCAAGAGTCAAGGCTGAACATCAAAGACCCTCTGGCTTACTCGAAAAACCGCCAATACCTATATGAAAGTGGGAGAGTATAGCTATGGATTTCATAACGAAACTCCCGCCCACGCCATCAGGTCACGACAGTATTTGGGTCATAGTCGATCGTCTAATGAAATCAGCCCACTTTTTGCCGATACGAGAAGACTATAAGGTGGAGCGATTAGCCCAAATCTACACCGACGAGATCATTTGTAATCATGGTACGCCTCGTGACATCATTTCAGACCGTGACGCTCGGTTCACTTCGCGATTGTGGGAAACGTTTCAAGTGGCCCTTGGTACGTCGCTTAATCTGAGTACTGCATTACATCCTCAAACCGACGGACAGACTGAAAGAACGATCCGTACTCTTGAAGACATGCTCCGAGCGTGTGTCATAGATTTTGGTGGTAGTTGGAACAAACACCTGCCATTGGTGGAATTCTCGTATAATAACAGCTATCATGCCAGCATTCAAATGGCACCTTTCGAGGCTTTGTATGGTAGAAGATGTCGATCGCCTATTGTGTGGCACGAGATCAGTCACTCGCAGCTAACCGGTGCCGAGATTCTACAAGAAACGACTGACAAAATCCACCAGATTCGAGACAACTTGGTGAAAGCTCGGAACAGACAGAAAAGTTACGCCGATAGAAGACGCAAGCCCCTTGAATTTGACGTTGGCGACTACGTACTCCTAAAGGTATCCCCTTGGAAGGGTGTAGTCAGATTCGGCAAGAAAGGGAAACTAGCGCGTCGATATGTTGGACCTTTTAAGATTCTGGAAAGGATCGGAAAAGTCGCCTACAGACTCGAACTACCGGAGGAACTCAGTAACGTCCACCCGACCTTCCATGTCTCTAACCTCCGAAAATGCCTTGCTGATCATGACCTAATCGTACCACTCGACGATCTTCAGGTCAACGAAACCTTACACTTTGTGGAAAAGCCTGTCGAAATCATGGATCGCCAAACAAAGCAACTCAGACGCTCACGCATCCCTATCGTGAAGGTCCGATGGGAGGGCAAACGAGGCGCGGAGTTCACTTGGGAACTCGAAAGCGACATGAAGGCCAAGTACCCGCAGTTGTTTAAATAGATCTGAAGCGTCAAATTGGTCAAACGACTCACGGAGATGTGCAGCTTCGAGCCTAATTTCGGGACGAAATTCCCTAAACAAGGGGAGGCTGTAACACCCCGTGTTTTCGAATGTCAAAGTCAAAGTCAAAGTCCAAGTCAACTTTGACTTTCTTTGACTATAGATAGTCTATATTATGTTTTACTCGTATTCTGTGGAGTAAGTGCTGTAATCAGAAAGAATCGAAGTAATCGAATGTTTAATCAATGCGACCGATTTACGACTGTGAATAGTAGGAAGTAACAATGCGATAAAGTTAATCAATCAATAATCAAGTTAATCGATTCATTAATCAAACTCGAGACCCGAATTATGCGAACTCTGGTATTGTTATACGTGTGTGTGCCTTATGTGTTACTTGTGCGTGTTTACTTATATGTTTGGTGTGGTATTCAAGCGAATCAATCGAAAATCGAATCGAAACCCGAAAAGCAATCGAACTCAATCGAAGCCGACATCGAAACGTGACTTATAGAAGGTTGTATGTTAGATATAGTAGTTGGGACTGAAAGTAATTTGACTAGGAACTCTATCGTATTCGTATCATCGTCCATCGAAATCGAAACATCGAAAATCGTCGCGAAATACTCAAAGTGGGTAGCGGATCGAACAGGAGACATCCTGATCGAACAGGCCAGCCGATCGGCTAGCATCTTCCTAGCCGATCGAGCAGCCCATTCGATCGGAGCTCCTGGCCGATCGGCTGCCACTTTCCTCTTTTGGAGCCTATAAATAGGGCTGTCATTGTCACACTTTCTATTTTTGGAAAGCTCTGACCGAACCAGCCTTCTCCTTCACCTTTTCTCAGATTTCTCTCAACTCCGGTAAGTTCTCACTCTAATACTTGTACGTTTTTGATCATTGCATGATTCTACACCTTTCTATCTTTCAAAACTTGATTTCTAACCGTGAAATCACCAAGATCTAAGTGTTCTTGGGTGATGTCATCATGGTGTTCTTGAAGAACACCAAACTTTGGCCTCATTCAACCATGAATAGCTTAGATCCGACCGGTTTCCACATAAACAAACTAAGATTCGTAAGAATCTTAACATTTTTATGAATGATTTCCAACTTTCTTCAACCTTTTACACTCGAAACCTTAAAACCGGTAAAAACGGAGCTTGAACCGGCTAACTAATCATTCTAACAGTTAAGAGGTTCAAGATTCGGATTCTATATACAAGGTTCACCGATTTCGGGTTAAACGTCAACTTACCGTTCCGAGCAGTTCACCGGCCGGATTTGGGTGATTCCTGTCCGAACCGGTGCAACAAGTAAGAACCCACGTTCTACAGTTTAACTCGCCGTCAAGTTACCTTAAAAGCATGACGAATAATCAAACAGCCAAGTGTTAAACGAAAGGCCGACCAGGTCAGAAATGCAGGCCGAATGGCTAGGCTGTTCAAACAGCCCAGCCGATCGGACATACCAGCCGATCGACCGGGCCAGCCGATCGGCTAGCACATGGTCTCACACTTTTCAAACTTTACGAAGTATGCTATTGACGAGGTGATGTTCGATCGAGTATGCTACTCGATTGGTAAACATTACTCTTCGGATCATGAGATACTATGCTTCAACACTCGATTGATTTTACAACTCGTTCGTAGTAGGGAATGTCAGCCGATCGAACAGTCTGTTCGATCGAGCGACATCCTGTTGAGAACCACATCTAAAGTTCCTAGCCGATCGGTTAAGCCGGCCGATCGAACGGACCGTTCAATCGATCGACCTGAAAGGGTAGGAACACTTTGGTGTTCTCATATACTACAACGAAAACTTCAAAAGTTCAAATCCTCAAACACAAACACACTAGAGGAAGAAACAATCCACTCGAATGGTCCAGCCGATCGAGCCTACCGGCCGATCGAACAGGACTGTCCAACGGATATACCAGCCGATCGAACAGCCCGTTTGATCGAACCTGCCATTCGATCGACCAGCCTATTCGATCCATCCACACTTATTTACATTTCCACATTACTCATTGTTGTGCTATCGAACTATTCAGGCTAACCCTACTCTCAGCGCTCCCTTCAATCCATAATCAACCACTGTGAGTATACTCGATCCCTTTTTGCCTTTAGCACTTCTGGGTGTTACATACGTTGCTTATATCAAAACACAATCGATCACACTACTCAAACTATTGAAACGCTAACCAATATGCATGTATTACGTGACTTAATGAATGCTCGTTGATTGTGTTTACACGTGGAATGCTGTCTACCTGCCTTAACGACGTAGTACTATAGTTTGGACTCAGCACCCGTTCACACGGGGGTTGTTAAGGACAATTACTTGCATGGCTTACGGTGGTAATCATGTATTGCGAACCGTCTCGGACGGTCAACCCGCAGTCATTGGTATCGATAGGTCCATGTCGATACTTAACATGCTTCGTTTTCCTCTGTGTACGTGCTGGTTATGCGTAAACTATTCAAACTCTATATGCTATTATCAAACTTGTATGCTCACCTTTTCATGATATGTATTGACTTTATTTTAACGTATGTGACAGGTATTTAGGATGCTTATTTGCTAGGAGAGTGAGGCTAGAATAAGTTTCTAGAAGCCCCCAACAAATGGTTGTCTGCCAAGAACAAGCGTCTGAGGCATAGTTGTCTGTAGATCTTGTCCTCTGGCATTACAGCCAGAAAGTCAACAGAATAGGGGTCTAGAAGCAGATAAACAATCGCTGTAATAGTATTTGAATCTGAGTTGTCGGAGCGGAATTTCTTGTTTGGATGATTATCTGTAATGACATATTTGTTTATTCGGGATACGGTATGGGACGTATCTTTAACTGGATTATATGAATAGTTGTTATGGAAACTTCTGGACAATCTGTTTCGCTCAGTGTCATGCCCCGATGATTCCGCCATCGGTTGGGGTGTGACATCCTCTCTCTAGATTTTCTAAATTAAATTGGAATTTTTATTGGAAAAAAACTAATACGAAAAGGAGACCAAAAAGCCCTCACATGTTTTGCATGCGAGGTCATTTAACCAAAAAAATTAACGATGTTAGTCTTAAAGGTTGATCCCCGTAACAAAATATCAAGTAAGAGGTTGATTTTAGCGCATTTTAAACTAAAAGGTATAAAGTGCAGTTTTGAGTATACATAAAGGTTGATTTGTGTAATTTTGTCATAAATTATTATAAATAATCACTTGTTAACTAATTATTTTTATACTAAACAATTTTAAAATTTTAATCTTTAAGATAAATTTTATAAACTTTTAAAGATTATAAGTTAAGAAAACACGAGGGACCAAAGTTGCCATTTTTAGAAAGTTTTAAAAAAACAAGAGTTGAATGTCATTTTAGTCCATGTGGTTTGGGTCAATTTGTTAATTTAGTCCAAATGTTTCATTTTGGATTTGGTTATCCACACGCTCATTTTATTTGCACATAACTAGAACCCTATAGGAATCGTACAGGGCAATACAGTTCCTCTGGGTCCAAGCGTATTGAGCTATACGCTTCTTATATGTGTACTTAAAGTACAAACTTTTCAGACAATAGTCAACCAACGATTAGGGGATCAGGGGAATCATATAGGGTCATATGCAACAAATTATTAGGGGATCAGGGGAATCATATAGGGCCATACGCTCCCTCGAGGAAATTTTATTTTTCAAGAGACCAGGGGAATCAAATAGGGCCATACGTTCCTTGCATAATTTTTTTTTCACCAGCAGTATATTGTTCCTAGTATCTCTTTGAACTTTATTTTTTTAATCAATTAAGTTGTTTTTTTCTTTGTTGTTATAAAATGATGTTGTTTTTTTTGTTGTAAATTTTATAAAAGACATAGTGAAATTAAACAATCCAAACAAACTAAACATATCCATACCTTATAAATTATCAAAACAAACACATCCAAATTAAACAAATGTTACAAATACTGAAAATTAAATTCAATTGTTCGTAGAGTACTGCATCATATAAAAATAACACAAACCACCCTCGTCATCAATCCTCGTTAGACTCAGCGAGCTCCTCCTCTATAACGTACGGGCCACGCCTATTAGAGGGTGACGGGCTGTGTCGCGTATAGGACGTGCTTGGAGCCTATAAAAAAATTAAACGAAAAATTTATTACATAACTGTCACACCCCAACCGATGTCGCAAATATCAGAGTGAGACGAAAACGAGATTACAAGAGACTTCATAACACTATTTTGCGACAAGTATTTAAAATCAATATTTCATTTCATCACTAAATTCAAAGTACAATGTTCGAAAGCAAATTACGACAACATATAATAAAAAATCAAATTACAACAAGTACTAAAATTTAAAGGTGCGTTTCTAGTCTCCCTACTAGATTTCGTTCATCATCATCATCATCAATTTCCTGCAATACGTATTAAAGTACATGCCAACACATAAATCATTGGCGAGCATACAAGTTTGTTTACTAATATAAGTAATAAAGAGTTAAACGAATCCACATGGCATAAACGTAATCTATAACATATCAAGACAATACTAGCATGCAACTCCTACTTGTCAACCCAAAGTTTCCCGCTAGCGTAATCTTGTCGTCGCAACGATAAGACCGTGTTGTTTATTTAACATGACCTCAAGAATACGGGCGGTCCGTTAATCCTATAGCGCTATAGGCTTGATCGAAGTTAATGACATAGCATAGTGCAAATGAGTTCTAGCATGTATGAGTTCCTAGCATAACGCATTAAGCATGTATATCGGATTGTTTGCTTGTGTTTAAGCATAAAGTATGTCATTGTGTGAGTTTCATAAAGTATACGTATTGCATCGAAAGTGACGAAAAGTAAAAAGAGGTCATGTACACTCACGGGTTTGCTAGCTTTCTAATTAATCCGTGAGTTTAACGTACGTTGAGAGTTAGAACACCGATGTTACCCTACAATGGGGAAACAAAGGTGTGTGAGTATTCGAATTTTGGCGAAGGATTCGGATTCGAAATTGCGTATAAAAAAGTATATGCACGCGAAAATATATATCGTCTAAACACTCGTTTTGACACTAAGTTTTTATATGATTTCGTGGGTTGATAAACCTCTTTGTATGAGTTCACTAAAGCACAAAGTTTATCAACATAGTTGATAAACCCAGTTGGTCATGAATAAGAATAACATAAACTAACTAATTTTTCCAAGTAGCCAAGTAAGATCAACCCGGGTGTTCCGTACCCATCATGGTAAATGTTGGAGGTGCGACGGGGTTGTGTTACTTTGAGTCTTGGAAGCTACTTGGATGTTCGTACACAAGTCCACAAGTGAGATAGTGGAACTAGTTTGGAAAGCCAAGGCTCCCACAGTTCACACTTCTACCAAAACATAAGTTCATCCATATTGAAGATGGTGAATCTTGGATGGTTTCAACACTTGGAACATGTATGAGCATAATCTAAAAGAGTTTTTGAACTTGTTTCTTTGTGGAAATCAACCACAACATAAACCCACAACTATGAACTTAGTTGGGTGCTTGGTGGGTGCAAGATTCAACCAGGTTATGATCAAGAAATGCAAGTTACAAAAGTATAAAAAAAAGCAAAATTTTAACTCTACTTTGGACCTTAAATGTGGTGAGGTTTCACCTTAGTTTGCCATGGCAAACTTGTGAAAACCTTCCTAGAGGTTATCCAAGTAGAATGAAAGAAGAAAACATGAAGAAATACTAAGAGAATTGAGCTAAAACTCACTTTGAATGCTTGCAACTTTCTACCAAGTCTTGCAAAGTAGAGAGCAAACAAGAAGATTTGGAAGTGATTTAAGTGTTTGGAAAGTGTTTAGAAGTGTGTGGAGGCTCCTATTTATAATGGGGTTGATTAGGGTTAGAGTTGAATGAGTTAGGAGGTGATTGGAGGCGAAAAGGTGACAAAAATGGACCAATCCGCGAGTTGGCAGCGTTTTGCTGCAGATTGACCTCTCCCGTGCGTCGCTGGAGATACCCTGGTATCTCCTACGTGGCGCTAGGGAGTACTTTCTAAAAATGTCTATTTTGGTCCCTGAACTTTGTAATTATGATATTTTATGCCGTAAACTTGCATTTTAGCCCCTTTTTAGGTATCCAAAGTGTAATAAAGTATAGTATGAGTGTATGCATGTATGATTAATATATCCAAGTGTTTCGAGTCTCGATCTATGCGTATAAACATGTATTCGACGTGTGATTGCGGATAACACGGGTATGTAACAAGTATATGTATAAAAATGAATTTCCATTATGATCAAAACCTCGGATTACAAGATTTGAAAGGAATTATGGATACGATACGATTACAAGGTTCCAAAAATAGAAATACGATTACAACTTTCTAAAAAAGGAAGATACAAAAAATGGGAAGCGTTACAATAACATTAAAATTGTTCGTGGAAAATGAAATAAAAACAAAATAACATACCTGCATGGAAAGGTCGGACAGAGGAAAGAGCGGCATGGTCTAGCAGGACTGAGGAAAATGCAGCATGGAAAGGTCGGGCTGAGTATAGGATGGGTCGTAAGCCTATAAGAATTAAAAACAAATACTCATTACAGAACATTAAATTGCTCATAGATAAATGAAATAAAAATAAGATAACATACCTGCATGGACGGGTCGGGTTGCTGCGTATAGAAGGGTCCCGTGTCCGGATAAACTCGTGGTGGTAGACGGGGTGGAACCGATATACCCATATACTTATACATTTCACCCATGCCAGTCATCAGCCACCCCATGTCATCATGCATCCAGGAGTGTCAGAAGGCGCATCTGCTCATTCTGGTTACGCAAAATCCTATTAAGAAGACGATTAGTTGACCGAGGCAACCTAACCGCACAATAAACTCTCTGTAGATGTTGATGATCCCCTTGTTCATGCTGAGGTGGGACCTCAACATCATCTTGCCCGCCCCTCCTGCTCAGCCATTTGAACCTCCTCAGCCTCCAAAAGCGGGTGATGTACCAACGACTTCTTAGGAGTCTTGTGGGTTCGATACTCAGACTTCTTAGGCTGTACTACATTGATCAGAACACTTGCCGGTTATGTGGTCTAGGTTTTAGAAAGTCTTAGTTATAAATTTAAAACTTAGAGTATTTAGTTTAGGGATAAAATTAGTTAGTTTAATTAGACCACTTTGTGCACATCAGATATATATTCTTGTATTTTTTGTCCATGTATCCTTGTGGATAGGTGTATATGTATATAGGGATAAGTTCGGTAACATATTAGGGGACCAGGGGAACCGTATTGCCCTATACGCTTCCTATAATTTAGTGACAGGGGAACCGTATTACCCTATACGCTTCCTATGCTTTTTCCTGTATTGCCCTATACGCTTCCTATACGACTCCTAGACCTTTTCAGCTATATGGGAATCATATTGTCCCATACGCTTCCTATTGGGGTCACCTTTTAGACATTTTCAGTTCTAAGCTACCTGCATGTCAGAGAGTAGGTACATCATACCAGTAGGAAGCGTATTGCCCTATACAATTCCTATTGGTGTCGCATTTAATGCGTTTAAACCCTGTAGGAAGCGTATTGGGCTATACGCTTCATGTTGAGGGATGTGCAAAAATTTTGGGATGGGTCCAAAAAGGTTTCACCGTTGGCATTTTAGTCCACTGAGTGATTATTTGACATGTGTTATTATATTTTTCAACATGCGTGATTAGGTTTTTGAATTTTATAACGTGCGTAGTTTCATCTTGTAAGCTCGTATGTCAAGGAATATTGTACGCTAACCTCCCTATATCCATATATACATATACGATTTTCCCCAATGGTCCAGCCAATTTACAATTTTGCCCCGTTTAAATTTACAGTTTGTCATTGGTTTTATTTTTTTCCTCTCTCAGTCAAATAACGATTTTGCCCTCAATTCAAATTTACATTATTATCATCGTTTTTATTTTTCTATTCCAATTAATTACAATTTTGCCCTCAGTGTAAAATTATAGTCATGCAATCTTTTTTTTTTTTACAAAACTATGGTAGTGTTTTGTTTTATTTTTTTAGAAAACTGTGGTAGTGTTTTGTTTTAATTAGTTGACTCGGTGTAATTTTTATGCGTGCCAAACACACGCTCATTTGTCTTGAAAAAATTACAATTTGCCCTTAATTTAAAATTATAGTCTTTCCATCGTTTTAGTTTTTTTTTTAGCAAAAGTATGGTAGTGTTTTGTTTTAATTGGTTGACTAGATGTAATTTTTTGAGATCATGTTATGAGTAGTATGTTAAGCACCCCTAAGTATGTACAAGTAAGTGTTATGAGTAGTATGTACAAGTAACCGAAACACACACGTACATGTTATGAGAGAGAAATATTCGACTTAATGCGTCGCAATGCGGGCATGACAAAAACTAGTATATTTAAATTGTTCAAACGATTCTACATATTTTTATTTAATAAATTCTAAAAAATATTTCAAATTGGGCATTATTCAACATATACAAACACAATGGCAGGGAATAATGTTTCCCTGCCATTGGTCGAAATGGGCGGCCGCCCCTTCTCTATTGGACCAACCATGTTGTTATTTTATATCTACTTTAAAATTACGGTTTTGCCCCCAATTTAAAAGTACGCTTTTCTCCCAACTAAAAAATATAATAACCCTTTTGCCAGCAGCTCAAAATTACGATTTTGCCATAGGTTTAAAAATTACGATTTTACCCTCAGCTTTTTATTTCATACCCGCTTTAAAATGACGGTTTTGCCCCCAGTTTAAAATTACGTCTTCGCCCCCAGTTCAAAATAGAATTATGCTTTTGCCCCAGCTCAAAATTACGATTTTTCCCTCGGTTCAAAATTACGATTTCACCCTCAGTTTAAAATTACTTTTTTGCCCCCAGCTAAAAATAAAATTATCGTTTTTCCTACCTCAAAATTACGTTTTACCTTCGGTTCAAAATTATGATTTTCCCCCAGTTCAAAATAAAAATATGACTTTACACCCAGCTAAACCGAAAATACGATTTCGCCCTCGGTAAAATAATTACGCTTTTACCCTCAGCCAAAATTACGTTTTCGCCCCAGTTCAAAGTAAAATTTTCTTTTCCTCCCGGCTCAAAATTACGATTTTACACCAGTTTATTATTTTATACCCACTTTAAAATTACGGTTTTTCCACCGGTTTAAAATTACGTCTTTGCCCCAGTTCTAAATAAAATTATGCTTTTGCCTCCAACTAAGATTTACGATTTTCCTCTCGGTTCAAAATTACGATATCACCCTCAATTCAAAATTACGTTTTTTTGCCCCCAGTACAAAATAAAAATACAGTTTTCCCCTATCTAAAAATTAGGATTTTACCCTTGGGAAAAAAAATTGATTTTTCCCCCAAGTAAAAATAAAAATATGACTTTGCCCCAGCTACAAATCGTGTCAAGGAGCTGCCTAACACTCTTTTTTACTTTTTCTTTATAGCAAAACTATGGTACTGTTTTTTTTTAATTGGTTAAAAATTATTCGAACATCGCCCCACAACGCGGACGGACAACACCTAGTGTAGCTACAAGACATATACGACCATATTTAATAAATTCTAAAAAATATTTCAAACTGGGCATGTAGCTACAAGACATATACGACCATAATGCTAAAACGACCATTAATAATGTACCAAATTTGAACATTTTTATTTTAATACTAGATAACAAAACAAATTGAGTTAAATGCCATTTTAGTCTCTGTTATTTTGGGTCATTTTGTCAGTTTAGTTCAAAGGTTTTATTTTTCTTCTGTGGGTCCAAAAAGGTTTCACCATTGCCATTTTAATCCGCTGGGTTAACTTTATCCATTTTTTCTGTTAACGAGAAGGGCAATTCGGTCATTTTATATGGCTGAATTGCCCTTCTAGTTAACAGAATTACATATAAAATGGCCGAATTGCCTTCTCATTAACAGAAAAAATGGATGAAGTTAAACCAGTAGACTAAAATGGCAATGGTGAAACACCTTTTTAAACCCACAGGAGAAAATAAAATATTTGAACTTAACTTTCAAAATGACTTAAACCACATGAACTAAAATAACATTTAACTCAAACAAATTTGTATGAAAATTATTTGCCTTAAAGTTTAGGGTGAGAGGGGCACTCCCCTCTTAGGGGAGTCCCCTCTCTTACGCACACCCAATTACTTGATGTCACGTCAACTCCCCTCTTAAACTCCCCTCACACCCTAAATTGATGGCAGCACTCCCCTCTTAGGTGACTTGTTTTTTTATTTTTTTTTTGTTTTTTTATTTGTTGTAATTATGCATGTTTATAATTTTTTTTTTTTAAAATTAAATAAAATTTCACAATTCAATCGTAATTGTAGGTTTTTCATCGTCTCGCGTTGTTCCGATATGAGCTCGCGAGCCTCCGACTCTCTTTTCTTCCTCAATTCAATCGCCTCCAATTCCATCGCGTGCTTCGCTTCTTTCATGGCGGTGTACTCTTTGAATTGTGCCGCCAACTCGGCCGAGCTTCCCTCGGACGATGTCGCTTGACGCTTGTCTCGTCGTTGTGGTCTTTGTGGCGAGGGGTCTTCGTTCATATCGGATATGGAAGGGTCCACGTCAACGGGCTTTCTTTTTTGTGCCGAACCTTCCCCTTCCTCACCCAACAATGGGACTTGGGCCCATTTGTCGTGTTTTCGAACGACCTCCCACGCCTCGACATGTTGAAAACCGTTCGGATATCTCTCTTTAAATTCCTTTAAAGCAACTTTCATCACGTCGAGATCCTTACACCCGCTTCCTCGTGTGCGATCCTACATATTATAAAATAATAAGTGTTAAAAAAAATATTAACTTAGTAAAGAAAATTAAAAAATATACAATGTTAAAAAATATAATTTTTACCGCTTGTTGGTATAGACCGTTGAAAAAGTTTATTTTCGTCATCATCGGGCCCCATTTAGACCGTACTTGATGCACGGTCCGGTTACTTCCACCAACGGTGGCGTTAAAATGATCTAAAATCTTACGCCAAAAACTATCGCGGTTTTGTTGATTGCCCTTGTTTTTGTTGGTAGAGCAATGTACCCACGCCTTCGCCAACGCCTCTTCTTGGACTTTGTCCATTTTTCGCTCGCCATTTTTCCCTTTTTATCCCGAGCGTCATCTTCTTCGTTGCCGGCGTCTTCATCCACATTATATTCATCGTCCTCGTCCTCGTCGCCCAAATTTTGAGTTTCGGGCACTACCTACTCGTCCTCGTCGCCGTAAATAGGTAGAGGACGTTCAACCTTTCCTTGTGTAGATGGAACTTGTGGGGAACGAAAAACATATGGGTCGAAGGCGGGGGATTGAGAAGGAGCATCCATTGATAACAAATTTTGAAAATAGCCGAAATTGGGTTGAAGGTTGAGTGGTTGGGTGTTGTAAAAGGAGGGGTGTGAAGGTTGTTGGAAAAAAAACGGGGGTTGTGAAGTATATCCGAAAGGGGGTTGTGGTTGTGCACTTGCACCGCTCGAACCACCACGAGACGGTTGCGAGCCCCGTCCCTTAGTTTTTTTCTTGGCTCCGCGGGGTTGGTTCTCCATTGCTCGGTTTGAAGTGGGTGTGGTTTGAGAGTATAAAAAATTAGTGAAGTGGGTGTGGTTTGAGAGTATAAAAAATTAGTGAAGTGGGTGTGGTTTGAGAGTATAAAAATTTAGTGGTGGGTGTGGTTATTTATATTTGTTTAAAAAGTGAATTTTTTTTTAAATTTCGACCGTTCCTCAAACATCGTGCCAATTCAACGCGGTGAACTCATGCCGAAGACCCTCCCCGAATCGGGTCCTCGCGGTGATGACGGCGGTGTTCCTGATCGGGGAATTGGGTCACCGCACCCTCTCCCCGAGAGTGCCCTGGATACCCTTATATAAGTGATGATTAGTGATATCTAACACCGACTTGTTAGAGAAATAAACCCGGTTTAATCACCATCCTCGGTCTTACCGTTTCCCCACCCACGCTATCAAACAAACCCCCGTTACATACACCCACACCCGCAATGCTTACTCTATCCCACCGCCTGACCACCATGTCTGCCGCCGTAGTCACCATGTTATCTTCTTCTTCATCTTCTCTATCCCTCAGAAACCCCAGGTCACCACTACCATCCCCTTACAACCTCCTTCGCTCCACCAACACCCTCCCTTTCTCTCTCTCCTCTCACTCATCTAAACTCTCACTTCGTTGTCTCGCTTCCGCTGCAATAACCGCTACCGATAAAATCGCCGTTCAAAATCCAATCGTTGAGATGGACGGTAACTACTTAACGATCGTTGATTGAATTACGTGTTGATTCTTGTTATTGATTACTTTATTATTATTGCATTTTGATTCTGTTTTAGGTGATGAAATGACGAGGATCATATGGCAGATGATTAAGGATAAGGTTTGGAGATTTTTTAATTGTGAATTTCTAATCGTTTTTTGTGTTGTCTAGTTGACCTAATTGAGTTATAGAGTGTTTTTTTGAACTCATGGTTGCTGTTATTGTTGTTTCAGCTTATTTTTCCGTACGTAGATTTGGATATTAAGTATTTTGATTTAGGAATTTTGAATCGTGATGCTACAGATGATGAAGTTACTGTTGAAAGTGCTCATGCTGCTTTGAAGTAAGTGTTGCTGGTCTATTTTTGTTCGCTTTCGGTTTGCATTTTGTATATGAGTATGACTGTATGACTGATATCTTGCTTGTTTAATGAAATATTGCCTTGATATTGTAATGTATTTGTGAATCATTGTTGTGTATGGTTTAAGTTTTTGCTGTATGGTTGTTTTAGATTACACGAACCAACCTATTTGAAATATCACTAGTTATTGGAAGGTTTCATAGACATTTGGTTCAGAAACTCTTTTCTAGGTTGTATTGGAAGCTTTTTTGTTGTGGTTGTTTACAAACGGGAACGCCTTAACTACACTGATGATTGTTGTAGATAGAAATATAGAATAGATGCAAATGCTAATATGAATTTGCATAGTACAAGCTACATAAGTTAGGCCAGGCCTGGGTGGTTCAATGAGGTTAAGTGAACTATATATGCGGTAATTTTGTGTTTAGGGGATGCGAATTAGAGAAGGAACTGCATTTTAAGTCTAAAGTTGACATTAAAATCAATTTTTTGTTCACTAGTCATCCCGTGAAGTTTGTCTTCTATAAATAGCTCCAGAAAATAAGTGAGGAGTGATGATTCAAGTGTCGTCTGTCTATAGACTTTTTTTGTTTTGCTTTATTTCTTATCCATCATACTTCTTTACTGTTACTTGAAGTCTTACGCAAATTGTTCATGCTTCACAGGTATAATGTTGCTGTAAAATGTGCTACTATCACACCTGGTTAGTTACTCTATGTAAATCTACTTCTAGTGTGTTATAACTCCAAAATTGAGTGGCTTCTTTACTTCTGCACATTTTTTCTTCGAACAACCAACTTCTTTATTTGCAACAGATTCTAATAAATGCTCTATGATATTTGGTGTTAATCCTTTATTCCGAAATCCTAGTAGACGCTGAGAATCCTTAATTTCAGTTTACTGTTTTATTGTCTTTCACTATGCTAGTTAAATATCAGATTTTGTAGCTTGTTTCTAATGTTGCAGACGAGACAAGAGTCAAGGAGTTCGGGTTGAAATCCATGTGGAGGAGTCCTAATGGCACAATCAGGAATATTTTAAATGGTTTGTATATGATACTTTTGTGTTTGCATTTCACATTTAACTATCTCATAATACGAGTTGTAGTTGTAAATTTTTCTAACTAGTTAGAATCTGTTGATGTCAGGGACGGTTTTTCGTGAACCTATTCTATGCAAGAATGTTCCAAGGATAGTTCCAGGTACTATCTAATTCCAACTCACAGCATATGTTCGGACTTCGGTTAATTGGCGGAAACCTAATTCTATCTCTGGTGGTAATCTGCAGGGTGGAAGAAACCGATCTGTATCGGCAGGCATGCTTTTGGTGACCAGTATCGTGCTACAGATACCGTTATCAAAGGACCAGGAAAACTCAAGATGGTTTTTGGTATTTTAATTTTTTCCCATTCTAAACTAATTTGTACTTGAAAACGTAAGATATATTTTTATAAGGTGATCGTTTCATGATTTGCTCAGTTCCGGAGGACGGTGAAACTCCCACGGAGCTTGACGTTTTTGACTTCAAAGGTCCTGGCATTGCGCTTGCAATGTATAACGTTGATGAGGTTTGGTCTTGTACCTTTTGCTTGGTATCCCATTTTTATGACGTAAATTGTTTGGAATCTTACCATGAGAAATTTATGCTTTTTGGTAGTCCATCCGTGCCTTTGCTGAATCATCAATGGCAATGGCACTTTCAAAGAAATGGCCTCTATATTTAAGCACCAAAAATACTATTCTGAAGAAATATGATGGCAGGTAACACCATAACAATATCATTTTTTGTTTCTGATTAGCAGCTTACTTAATATTTTATCATATTACTGGCATGTCTCATTGCAGGTTTAAGGACATCTTTCAGGAGGTATATGAGGAGAATTGGAAGGAGAAATTTGAACAGCATTCCATATGGTAATTTCTTATATTGTTTAGAAGTGGGTTTATTTTTTTTTTCTTGGTGGTGATTGTTGGATGATAGATGTGTGTATATATTAACTGATGACTTGTTGGTTAATTAAAGGTATGAGCATCGGTTGATAGATGACATGGTGGCTTATGCACTGAAGAGTGACGGTGGATACGTCTGGGCATGCAAGAACTATGATGGAGATGTACAGAGTGATTTACTTGCCCAAGGTGATGTTTTATTCTGATGTTGTGCTTAGTTGTATGATCAAAAGATAAAAGAAAAGCAATAGGTTATTAATCAATACAATTAAGTAATTGCTCTAAAATGTAGAGGTTGCATAATAGGCGGACCCAAATTGACCCTTTTTCTTTTTAGCTTAACCCATTTGGTCCATATGACCCATTTGAGATGAATCATAATCCAAATTGACCCATTTGTAGGTTGCATAATAGGTGGACCCAAATTGACCCTTTACCTTTTTAGCTTAACCCATTTGGCCCATATGACCCATTTAAGATGAATCATAATCCAAATTGCCCCATTTGTAGGTAAACGAGTTTAAATTGACACTTTTACTCGGATGTAATTCTATCATCTACATATGAATTGGAGGATTAGTTAATATGTTAAATCCTAACTAGTGGGTTACTACCAGTGCACCGCAGCGGGTTTGAAACGTAGATAAAAATAAGCAAAGGTCTAAATAGTAACTATAATAAAGTGTAAGGGTAAATAATGAAAATTAAAAAAAGGAAACCTTATTAAGTTGAGGGGCTAAACATGTAGTTATTAAAGTTAATGGGCTAAGTATGTCATTATCAAAGTTGAGGGGCCAAAGTTGGTTGATGTTGACAAAAGTTGAGGGACTAAATATGTCATTATTAAAGTTGAGGAGCCAAAATTGGTTGATGTTGACAAAATTTGAGGGGCTAAGTATGTCATTCTTAAAGTTTAGGGCATAGTTATCAAAAGCGCACGCTTTTGGCGCCTAGGCGAATTTTTTGGGCGATGCGCATTCATTGCGCTCCTGAATCCTAGGTAATTTTAGCGCACATTTAGTACTGAATTGCTGATACGTGAATTCCTGATGTTCTGGAGTATTTATAGGGAGATTTCCAGCCGATTATATCTCTAATAATCCAGATCTTAGTTCGAATTCTTCAAATCCAGATTAGTATATTTCTGATTTAATTCTACATGTTCCTGATAAATAGGGATATTATTTTTATAATTTATAAACTCCTCATATTCTGCAATGTATTTCTGATTTGATATTGTTCTTTACCAGCTGATTATTTCTGATTTAATTCTGATTTTGCATACACAATGTAGTGTTTTTGTTTTCTATCTAATTCTCCATATAAAGTTTTTCTTATCGAACTTAGTATTTCTCAGTTAATTTCTTTATAGAGATAACTATGTTGACCTTTAGTTCTCTGTTTTACCAACTTATAAAGTTTGGTTTTTTTTGCTTGATTGAAATCTTCTGTTGTCACACATCCGATTTAGTACTTTATGTTGAAGATTATGGTATTAGAATATTTTGGTATTTGAAGAAGATGTTATTTTCCATTACATAATGTATTTTAAATTTTTATATGTTAGTGCACTTTTTTTTCCTCGGGCCCACGCTTTTTTTGAGCCTTTCGCCTAGGCCCTAGGCGGAGCCTAAGCGCCTTGAGTGCGCCTAGCGCCTTTAATAACTATGGTTTAGGGGGCTAATTATGTCATTACCAAAGTTGAGGAGCTAAAGTTGGTTGATGTTGAGAAAATTTGAGGTGCTAAACATATCATTATCAAAGTTGGGGGGCTAAAGTTGGTTGATGTTGACAAGATTTGAGGGGCTAAACATATCATTATTAAAGTTGAGGGGCAAAATATATCATTACCAAAGTTGAGGGGCCAAATATGTCATTGCCAAAGTTGAGGGGCTAAAGTTGATTGATGCCAACATTGAGGGGCCAAAGTTGGTTGATGTTGACAAAATTTAGGGGCTAAGTATGTCATTCTTAAAGTTTAGGCCTTAGGGGCTAATTATGTCATTACCAAAGTTGAGGGGCTAAAGTTGGTTGATGTTGACAAAATTTGAGGGGCTAAACATATCATTATCAAAGTTGGGGGGCTAAAGTTGGTTGATGTTGACAAGATTTGAGGGGCTAAACATATCATTATCAAAGCTGGGGGCTAAAGTTGGTTGATGTTGACAAGATTTGAGGGGCTAAACATATCATTATTAAAGTTGAGGGGCAAAATATATCATTACCAAAGTTGAGGGGCCAAATATGTCATTGCCAAAGTTGAGGAGCTAAAGTTGATTGATGCCAACGTTGAGGGGCCAAAGTTGGTTGATGTTGACAAAATAGCATTTTAAGTATATATAGAATGTGCTGGTAACTCGCTGCTAGCACCCTTTGCGAGTGAATGACACATGCATTTGCACGCTCTCTATTCTGACTAAATTTCATTTTTTATTTGCAGGGTTCGGTTCTCTGGGCCTAATGACTTCTGTTTTGGTCAGTAAGCCTTGTATATCTTTATTCTTACCTGAGAAAGTTATGTGGTTCTAGGATTTCATGTTAATTCTATACAACATGTGGTTTGCAGCTATCATCGGATGGGAAAACATTGGAAGCAGAGGCAGCCCATGGGACTGTAACGCGTCATTATCGGCAACACCAAAAGGGAAATGAAACCAGCACAAATAGTATTGCTTCTATCTTTGCATGGACAAGAGGACTTGAACATCGGTATGTTTCTATTATCAAATCATGTTAATAATGTTCGTTTTAGTTAAAATTTCTTTGCTATACAGTGTAAGTGTTGTTTCTATTGTTATTGTATTATCCTGAGTTTGTTTATACTGCGCATTATTGTTCAGAGCCAAGTTGGATAATAATGAGAGATTGGCGGATTTCGTTCAAAAGCTTGAGAGTGCATGTGTTGAGACAGTTGAGTCGGGAAAAATGACCAAGGATCTTGCCATTCTAATCCACGGACCCAAGTGAGTACTGCTAAAATTTTCTTGATTATATTTATATTTAATGCACTAATTTTTTATTACAAAATGGGCAAAAAGTGTTTGTTATAACCCGATGTGACCCATACACTAAAGTATGATTTGTTTCAACCTATTACTCTATTTCTGATTTCCCCGACCCGCTCATTTAACCACCTCTATATTTCATGCATTGACGCTAGTTCTGGAAAGGGGTTTTAGTGTATATAGAAATCCGAGACAAATAAAAAATAATAAAGGAAATTGAGTTTGTATGAAAACACCAACTTGTGAGTCATTGACCAACATGGTATCCTTCTTTGACCTACTAGATATATTTATATTCTGAAATTATTAAATGTGTACAGGGCATCAAGGGAATCCTACTTGAACACTGAAGAGTTCATTGATGCTGTTGCTCAGAATCTAGGGTCAAAGCTTCAACCTCTTGCAGTTCATTAAAGCAGTAACATCTTGTTTTTGATTGAATGATGCTGGTGAAGTGGTGATGAATATGGATTACAGACAACAACAAATACATACTACAGGGAAGCTCTTAAAATTACAAGTCGTTGACTTTCTTTCCAAAATAATATCCTTTGTTTCACAGGATTGGTCAAAGGTAACACCTTTCGAATTACTTCCTTTAGGGATGGTGAATTTGGCCAAGTTAATTTTTAAAAGCTTTCATTGTTCTGATGGTGGATGCTTCATGCTTTTGTTTTTTGGTACCATGACTTCGGGTATTTACCGCTTGTGATGCATTGAAATAACAGTAATCTTGATGGATGTGACTAGAGCTAGCAAAATGGGTGTCAGAGCCTCGGGACTAGGGATGTGAACGAACCGAGCCGCTCGTGAGCATTCGAGATCGCCTCGCTAAAAGCTATAATTATGCCGAGATTGGGCCTAAAAATAAGCTTGTTTAATAAACAAGCCTGAGCTCGATCCTCACTTATTGAGCTTGTTATTTGTACATTTTTTGTTTAATATTTAAAAAACATAATTATATATTTTTCAATGTGGTATATAAAATATTTAGAAGCTTTACCTGTAGAGCTCCTGCAAGTTAAGTGAGCTGAGCTTGAGCCTTGGCAAGCTTGGGTTCGGTTCGGCTTGTTTATGCCCTTGTCCGGGACTATCCAATATTGGGTCAAATAGGGTATATAATCTGTAAAAAAACTATAACTGATATAGTTCATACATAAGTTTTTTTTTTTTTTTTGGGTAAAGAGTTCATACATAAGTTTCTCAATTACGATCACAAAAATCATTATACTCGAGTAATGATTTGATCATTGAATGAATTGATTTAGAAGGTCTAATGCTTTATCTCTCTATCGAGTCGGGGGTCTCACTGGAAGCAGCCTCTCTATTCCTACGGGGAGGTAAGGCTGTCTACATCTTACCCTCCTCAGACTCTACCTTAGCCTTGCTATTGGTGAGATTTACTGAGTATGATGATGACGATGAATGCTTTATCTCTATGTAATTGAGGTGTCTTGTTAAGCTCATTCAAATTGAGTAAAGTTCTCTTCTAAAGGAAATTGTAGTGGCCTTCAAAAAGAATGATAGCATTTGGATGTATTTTGACCTATTTGATCGATCTCTCAAGTTGCAACTTTTTTATTAGTTTTGCGTGTTAGAGATGAAATATTACTTGAATCAGCTTGATCATAAGTTGATGGGCCGAGCTTGGCATCTATATAGATATTGAACAATTTTTTACTTTTTGGGATGCCTTAAAACACTCTTTTTAAAGGCGGATAGTTTTGATCTCAATGAGTTGATAACTGGATTGAACATTTACATTAACCTCAACAATGAGGATGTTGATATTAGAGTGAATGACTTTGAAGTGGAGGCGTTCGCATTGCCTCGTCCATTGGACGCAAAGGAGGCTAAGGTGAAAAAAGTTTTAAGAGAGAATTTGAACCACTTGACAGTCTGCTTAGTGAAAAATGGATATCATGAAGAAATTCTATGCTAGAATAGAAAAGTGCAAAAGCTTGTAGCTCAACCTCATCAAACAACCCTCCAGGAAATGCTTATGCGGATAGAAACAACATGATCCCTGAAAAGTTCTGATTTCATAAAAAATGTTGTGCGCTTAGTTTGAAACAATAAGACCCTAGACAAGTATGACTTACTCTTCGACGATTTTATCTTTTGTAACATTTAATTGTGTAATATTTTTAAACATTTGAATCTCAAATTTGGGTAAGGCTATTGTAAAAAAGGTTAAAAGTGTGAGAACGGTGAGAAATATTGTGGAGATGACATGTGTCCTCCATCTAAATTAATTCAAAAGGGTAAACAAGTAATTTTATAATTAATTCAATTAATTCAAAACTTACCATAACCGTCACCTTAATTATAGGAACATGATTTTTTTAAAAGATCTCTAAAAAAACCAGTGTTTTAAAAACCGGTAAATACCGGCCGGTTATACCGGTATTACCGTTTTCAGATGTAAATCCGGTACGAAACACCCCAGTAAATAAGTGAAACGACATAAGGTTTGTACCGGCGGTAAAATCCGGTATACCGGTTTGAAACGTAATACCGGTACCGGCCCAAGGTTATTTTAGTTTGGGTTGTTACTTATTTTTATTATATATGTTACTTATCTTACGTAATTTTTATATATTATAATTATTCGTAACTAATACTTCTTATTTAATATTGTATGAAACGAAAATAGTTATCCTTTAGTTGATGATGATAGCGATAATAGTGAATTTCATCTTTTATGTGATCATAAACGTGATGTATTAACACTCAAATGGCTTAAACATATTCTACACTTTCATTTAAAAGAGCTTGTTGGAAAATTGAATGATTTTCAATTATTTTTTGGATTATTTTTTATTATGGATTAGTTTTTGGATTATCTTTTAATATGTAATGATGTACTTTTGAGTTGATGACTTGATGTTGTAATTTATGAAATTATAGCGTTAACTAGTCAACCCGGTTGAACCGTTCGGTACAACCTGGTTCAATCGGTTGAACCATTTTTTAGACTAATCCGGTTTAATTTAAAAGCCGGTTTTTAAAACATTGAAAAAAACACTACGAATAACACTGCAACAACCATTCAGCACATATATGACACCATTCAATAATTATATAACACCATTCAGTAAGTATATAACACCATTCAGTAAGTATATAACATCATTCAGTAAAGAATATAACACCATTCAGTAAAGAATATAACACCATTCAGTAAAGAATATAACATCTCTGTATCATCTTCTCCACTTCCGGCACCATCATTGCCGCTCTGCCGCCGCTGTCGTGTAGAGAGAGAGAGATCATCTGGTCGTTCGATGTAGAGAGAGAGATCGCACGACCACCACCATTGCCACTTCCGGCACCACCACTGTCGATCCGCACCATCACTGCCGCCGCCGCTCCAGTGCGATGTAGAGAGAGAAATCGAAATTGTAGAGAGAGAGAGCATCTGTTCGAGCGTTTGGAGAGAGGTCAAAATTGTAGGGATTTTGATTTAAAGTTTCCTATTTTGAATGGATATAAAGACTTTATTACCCCTATAATTTTCAATTCAGTCCAAAAAAATAAAACAGATTTTACAATTTGGTCCCTATTAATCTAAACCATTAGATCAAAGATCTAATGGTGTAGATTCTTTTTTATCCTTCTCACATTTTTGGTCTTTTTTACAGGAACCTTTACCTCTCAAATTTTAAATTTCCTTAAATATTGAATATTAAGAATATACCATTTTTTGTTTAATGTAAAGTTTTTTTATTTGCAAAAATGTCCAAACCTTAGGGACGATTTTGACAGTTTACTATTTTTTTAATACAACTATATCAAGTAAATTTCACAAATAGCAAAGCTACTTGTAGGGTCTGGAGAGGGTGGGATGTAGGTAAACTTTGTCTCTATCCCTAGGGATAGAGAAACTGCTTTCAGAGAAACCGTTGGCTCCAAAACAATCAATAGACCAACACACCGAGTCAAAGAATATAGAAATAAGAAATTACCAATACAAAGAAAGCGCTGAGAGAGTACCCAAATAAAAAATGTAAAACATGTATAACATCATATAGACATAAACACAAGAAGACAATAATTAGTAAAGTCCCCTTAAAGAATAAGAAAAGTCTACACCCCTAAAACACACCCTATTACAACATCCCTAGAAGTCCTTAACTCTAATCCTACACCTCCACGAAATCCTATCTTGGACTATGTTCTCACAAGAGTTTCCAATAAGGATGAGCACGGTACCCGTTCGGTTCCGAAAAACGGGAAGACTTGGTACCGGTACCGAATATACCCAGTACGGTACGATACCGGTTCAGTATTGGTACCCGGTACCAAATGCTCATCTCTAGTTTCCAATACTATTTTTAGAGTAAATTACAAGTTTTTTCATTTATGTTTACATCAAATTGCAAGCGCTGTCCTTTTGGCCAAAAGTTTACAGGTGGTGTCCTTAACCTTCCAAAATCTTGCACATTTTGTCCTTTAGGCCAAACCTGGTTAGAAATCTCAGTTAATTCTTGTCATGTGCAATGCACATGAGGGTACAATGGTCTTTTTTTTCCTCTTAATGCTTTCAATTTCCCCATTTATAATCCTCACCAACCCCTTAATTTATAAATGGGTTGAAAAACTAAATCAAGAAAACATGGTAAAAATATCGAATAACGTGAAACAATACAACCAAGAAGCAACAACATCAATTGAAAGAAAGAATTAGAAGCAGGTTTGGCCTAAAGGACAAAATGTGCAATATTTTGAAAGGTTAATGATACCGCCTGTAAACTTTTGGGCAAAAGAACAACGCCTACAATTTGATGTAAACATAAAGGACAAAACTTGTAATTTACTCATATTTTTAAGTAGCTTATATAAAAAACTAGTTTTTTTCTGAACGGAACTAGTTGGGCCTTGTTGTTGACCCGTATACGTCACCCGTATCCAAGTTAACCGTCCATGCGTCCTCCACTAACCCCCGTTTCTTAACCAGGTTCATTACTCACCTAATTTCAACTAATCATCTGATTGTAATTAGGGTTTATAAATCATCACTTGAGTTGATAATAATATTCAAACAAACTAGCAATGGCTGCAGCCAAGGCCAAGGAACTCGTTTCATCCAACTCTGTCGTCGTCTTCAGGTATCATCCATACACCTCAAATTAGCTTGCATTTTGTATTATTTATATAAATCGCAACAGTTGAGAACCTATTCGATCATTTTTGTTTAATTTGTGCGTAATGTATGATATATAACAACTTATGGATATAGAGGCCGGCCGATTTGTTTTTAAAATTAAAATGTATACGATGTTTATGTTATAGATTTAATTTTGAATGTATGTTTACGTTATATTTGATTTTGATTTTGACAGCAAATCTTATTGTCCGTACTGTGTGAGTGTTAAGAAGTTGTTTACTGAGCTTGGATCTTCGTTCAAAACCATCGAGCTTGACCTAGAAAGTGAGTTCCTCTCTCGATCGATCGATATCCAATGTATTTATTTATACGTATGCTGAATTTGCAGTTATATGAACAATGTCTAAAAAGCCATGTGTATCTATCTATGTCTGAAGGTGATGGAAGTGAGATGCAATCAGCATTGCACGAGTGGACTGGCCAACGATCTGTACCAAATGTGTTTATTGGCGGCAAGCACATTGGCGGCTGTGACAGTAAGGCTTTAATCTTTTTACTTTCCTTGTTTGACCCGTTATGTGTTTTCGCCAATGAACAACAGAATGTAATGTCCTGCAACAATTTTATGTAGGTACTGTTGCCATGCACAAAGCAGGAAAGCTTGTTTCCCTGCTGACAGAAGCTAAAGCAATTGCTACCAAAGCTTCCTAAACAACTATTCTCATGATATCTTTATAAACAGAGTTGTGAACTTTCTTGTGTCCCAAATTTATGGGAATGTTGCATTCGAATGTTTGGTATTTTTTTCAGGATACATGTTTGTTATCTTTTGCTATAAATGATGCTTGAAACCAGTTACCTTGTGATGATTATTCAATCAAACTGTGAAAGGATACCAAAAAGGCCTGCCATCGTTTTCAACTCAAGAGGTTTTTTATTTTGGTACGTCGCTATCCTTTTCAACTTAGAGAGGTTTTCTCACCGACCACTCATCATTTTCAATGAACTATAAACTCCCGTATTCATGCCTTCTAGTTATTCAGTGAAATTCCTATGTAGAGAATGCTTGATCTGCTCGTTTATTCATAGTTGTTGCGTGTTGACTGTTAATAAATTATATGAGAATAATACCGAGTATTCACTTTTGCTTTGAGGAATGCACAAACCATTGAAACACCAAACTATCAATGAACACACTCTGAATGCCTAACATAGCAATCATGGGTTCAAACATAATGTTGGTTCAATCAAAGTAAAAGTTCATACAATCTTGATCAGCCGAACTAATGCAACATAATTAATAATTTAGACATATTTATTGAATGACAAACAAAAGCTCATTCTCTACGTAGCTTTGGCATTGATCCTCTACTTGACTCAGGAACGCATGGTGGCAAGCTCTTTATCAGTCTGCAACTTAAACAAAACCGAGGGTGGTTAGTAAGGTATTAGTGGGGTTCCATGAGTTTTCTAATAACAGGTTCTCACGGTTGTAAATGCTGAAAAAAGAAAAACAAAGGTTTGTGGTTACATTTGAGACAGTGACCCAATGGTCTAGTGTCCTGAGAGCCTTCCCGGCTTGGTGCGTTTCTTGAGCAAGGGTCACTGCTTCAGCCAAGGTGCCAACATGTCCACTCACTGTAAGTGCTGCTGCAGCATTTAAGACCTGATTCATTTGATTTAGTCGCAATATCTGAGCAATTTGTTGTTAAATGTTGCCACCGCATTGACCATTAGCAGCCTTACCAATGCATCTGCAATGGGTCCTCTCTGTCCCGACAGTACACTTCTTAGCACCTCTGCGTTGTGTTTTGGGTTCCCCCCTCGTAGATCCTCAACCGTGCATCGGGAGATCCCAAAATCCACTGCAAACGATTTGGTTCCATACACGTTAGGATCCGAGTCGGGCCTTGTCGTTAATGATTAAATAATACCAAAAGAGAGTTCTTACATGGGTCGAAATGGAATTTCTTGATCTTTCCTGGTGTTACGTCGAAAACTATTCCCGGACCTGTGTCATTGACATCTTGAGGTTTAAGTAGCAAAATGAGCGGATTGGGTAGCATGTTACTTTTTGGTACATGTTGAAAAAGTCAACGCGTTCATGATTACAAAAACAATATTATTATAGTAACGATCTAAATGTTTGACCTATCGGACCCATTCCATCTAAACTTTTAAGTTTGACCCGTTTGAAATGAAACAAAACCCAAATGTATTTATAAGCAAATGGGTCAAAACTATCGACTAAAGATATAAATAAACTTCATATAATAAAGATAGTCTAATACCGAGTGGGCTCATCTCATCTAAGCCTTCAGAATGAACGACTAAAGCTCGTTTGACACCATATCTTTGCAAAGCTTTCGCCATTTTAGTAACCTACCGCCAAAAGAGAAGTTAAACAACAAACATCATTGGCATGTAGTTGTACAACGTTGGAGGAACAAACATACCATGTCTTCCTTGTACACCCCAACTACCACAAAGGGAACCCGAGCCGGGTTGAGCATTGGACCCAACACGTTGAACACCGTCTTCACACCAAGTTTCTTTCGAACCGGTGCAACAATTTTCATTGCTGGATGATAGTTAGGAGACATCATAAAACCGATTCCCACTTCTTCCAAACATTTTTTCACTCCCTACTCGACAAAAAGCGTTTAGTGTAAAATGTTTGATATGGGTGTCTATCGGTTCAGTTTCAGTGGACTAAATGTTTAATGGACTGTACAAATAGGAAAATGTATAGCCCAGTACATGTAATTCGGGTTCCTTGGTTTTAACTGGATTGACTTTTCTAGAATTGAACCGAAAACAAAAACCTAATGTGGTTTTGGTTTAAAACCGAACCAAATATGAATTTTGGGTCGGTTTTAAATGGTTTCGGTTACGTTTGGTTTAAAGTGTTAGTTGAGAATATATTTACTAACCTCGGGTTCCAAGTTTATGTTGACTCCCAATTCTTCTAACACATCAGCACTTCCACAAGCAGAAGAACTGGATCGATTTCCTTGCTGATGACCAATTATTTTTCATTAGATGGTATAATATAACTTGTATGTCACAAAATGGACATTCATAGTTTGACGACTTTAATAAAAAAATTAATGTAGATAATTTTTGTATATTATCCTAACTAGAATTGATTGCCCACGTTGTGGGGCTTATTTTTTTAATGTGATTTTGTGCGTACGATGTTTTATTTTATTTTATTTTTATTGCAATTGTCTTTAAAAAGAAATTAATGAGCGACTACATTTCCAACTCTTTGAATACTTTCAAAGTTGTTTGAGAAATCCGTTGTAGTCGGATCTCATAGTGTGTTAATGCGGTTGAACCCACATCTTGTCGCAATTTTGTATTTATTAATCGTAGTTAGATCTTTTTTTAACGGCAAATTTTTAAACCCCCTTAATTCCAATCGTAGTTGGATCTCATGGACTATTTCAAATCGAACTTTTCAATTAATTTAGACTTTTATAGTAAATATACACATGACACAAATACTAAACTCATATGACTTCATAAAAATTAATTCTATTTTTTATTCTTTTTAATTATAAAATAAGGATGTTACCTAGAAAAATAAAATTAATTAAATAAATATACAGATCATGAAAATTACAATAATATATTAATTTAGATTTTTCATGTAAAATATGTATGAATTTATTAGATGACATCACATTCCACATGGTAGGATATGATTATGTTTGTGAATCACATACATGTCAATATAGTTTTTATTGTTGCTAACAACTTCTCCAATTATATATATAATAATAACCATACTAAATAAAACCGATAATCAATTTTTTTTAATAAAACCAGGTGATGATGTTGCAGTAGTATATTATATGTTGAATCAATCGCTTTTGCTTTAGAGTAAAATGCTAAAATCGTCCCTAAGGTTTGTTCACTTTTGTCACTTCAGTCAAAATGATTTTTTTTTTTGTTGTAACTGGACCCATGAGGTTTCATTTTTGTTGCCATTTCATCCAAATCACTAACTCAGTTAAAATGTATCGTTAACTCTCATGGACAATTTTAGCAATTCTCATACCTCAAGGACGATTTTGGCACTTTCCCATTTAGTCTTTTGTTTTTTTTTTAATTTTATAAATTTAATTTTCATCTTTAAATAAGATACAATAAAAATAATTATAAATAAAATATATATACTTATATACACAGTATTAGGTTCAAGAGTGAACACTAGTGTAGCTTGCGAACTGAGTGAACTAATCCTAGCCATACACGTGTGTAGATCAATAGCCAGGATTTGATGTTGAAATACACTAGTGTATTTTACGATTTGATGATGAGATCCTGGCCATACACGTGTGTAGATCAATGACCAGGATTTGTGCACTCAGTTCACAAATACACTAGTGTTCACTCTAGAACCCTATCCTATACACACATTTATATATTTACACATTTATTTTTTTAATTTTCTTTTGTTTACCTTTAAATAATAAAAATAATAATAATTTAATGATGTTTGGTACGACGGAAGAGAGGGTGATGCTGATGTTTAGTACGACGGGTCTATGAGGGGAGATGAGGAATGAGTACTGAGATAGATAATGTGATTGTGGCGACGACAATGGTGGTGATGGAGGTGGAGCTAGAGAAGAGAGAATGATAGAAGAGAAAAAATGTGTATGGTGTGTGTATATAGTGGCGAAACTTGAACGAAAACTCAGGGGGAACTCTTAAAAATCCAATATTTTATATTAAAAAAATCATAAATTTCGTTAAAATTATCCTTACGAGCGATATATATAAAATTATAAACGTGTGTGTTTTTTATATATATTATGGGGTTAATTTATTATTTTTATTTTAAGTGCTTATATACAAATGTGTGTGTATATATATTTTATAATTATTTTTTGTTTTTTATTTAAAGATAAAAAGAAAATTAAAAAAAATAAAAGAATAAACGAGTAAATTGCTAAAATCGTCCATGAGGTTCGGGAATTGCCAAAATCGTCCATGAGTTAACGATACATTTTAACTGAGTTAGTGATTTGGATAGAAACGACAACAAAAATGAAACATTAGGGCTCCAGTTACAAAAAAAGTTTTATTTTTGAACTAAAGTGACAAAAGTGACCAAATCTTTGAGACGGTTTTAGCATTTTACTCTTTGTTTTAACTATTATTTTATATATATTAACTTATTGTTATAAAAAAGAGAGTGAAATTACCTATATATTAAAAACATAACTAAATAAATAGTAACACAATATAGTGAAAAGCAAATGGTATCGGTACCAAATTTACCAAACCGGTAAACATAACCAAATGAATAGTAACATCACACAGGGATAAGTAAATGGTACCGGTACCGGTACCAAATTTACCAAACGGGTACATTTTCGTATCGATTTGGTACCGACTTTTAATATTTTTGATACTGGTTTTTACCCTCAAATACTGGTACCGTACCAGTGTCATACCAGGTATATTCGGTACCGGTACCTTTTTTAGGGGTTTTCGGTACCGAGCTCATCCCCAACATCACCTTTGAGCTCATGCCACGTAGCAACGCAAGTAACTACACCGTTTAGATTGCTTTTCATACACGTGGTAAGTAAATTGTATTTCGTTTGAATGAGGTTTTATATACACAGCTTCTTTTGTTTTCTTTTTTGTCTTTTTCTTTAATGAATGAATTATAGCATGTAAAATTAACTTGGATATTTAAATTATTGATGAGCAAATGGTATCAAATCCTGTAATCAAACCGGTATCGTAGCGGTACCAAATTTACTATACCAAATCATTTTCGGAACCAATTTGGTACCCACCTTTTGGCGTTTTCAGAATCGTTACTTTCGGTACAACACCGGTCTAGCACCATACATGTATTTACTTATTTTTACATTCAAATACCATACCGTATAGTACCGAGCATTTTCGATGCCGATACCTAATTTTGATTATTTTCGGGATCGGTACTTTCAGTGCCATTACCGGTACCGGTACCGAGCTCATCCATATTTTAACGTGTTAGTAACGTCATAACTGAACTGAAAACAACCGAATTTCCAACGTGTAGGACGTGTGGGTCCTACTATTATATATTAGATTATTTAAAATCGTTTTTAGGACGGAGTAACTATCGTTATTACGTCATTTTTTATCTATGTTTTGATATTCGGTATCCGCTTGCCGTTGTCGGCACGCGTTTTGCAGACATTAGATCCTTGCCGCAACGCGGGGTTAGAAAATCAACTAGTTAATTAAGAAAAAGTAAACCTTTGCAACTTTAGCACCGCAGGCAGCAGCAAGTATAGCAGCACCGGTTGATATATTAACAGTGTTAGCTCCGTCTCCACCGGTGCCCACAATGTCAACTGCATCATCCTCTATCCCCTCCACCTTCCGGCTGCATTTCCTCATCGCCTTTGCTAACCCTACAATCTTCATTTTCAATTCTACTATCATCATCATTTCATAACACCAAATATCAAAGTAATAATTTGGTCAATCTTTTATTTTATTTTATTTTATTTTTATGTTATTCCTACAACTTTCTAATGTTATGAAAGTAAGGATAATAAATAAGTAAGTGATCATAATTAAGAAAAAAAAAGTCTTCCTATAACAAATAGTAAAGTATGTTTTTATATCGTTTTAAGTTATTAAACTTGTAAAATATATAGATTGAAACACGATACTCGAACACTATTTGCAACTTAGTAAAACACATTTTATAAGTTCATGGCGTAAAGTGGAATCACAAAGAAAAAAAAGTACCACTCTTGAAAGATATGATATATTTCTCAAGATGGTTTTGATGGATATCCATGAAACTTTAAAATTAAAATGAGTAAATAAAAATGCAAAATCAATAAAATTCATCATTCATGTTTTTCTAAACAAATTCAAAAGTTATAAAAAAGGGCCCTGGATTAGTGATTTTGTGCTTCTGATATGTTTTCATCCCTATTTTAACTGGTCCGTAACTTTAAAGAGATCAAAAGTTATACTCGTTATTAGTCATGTCTTTTCTAAAACACTCACTTTCATCCGGTTACTATACTACAACTTGTCACTTTTTGTATCAACTCTGTGTCGGTTCAATTACATCATAAATTATATAAAAAACAACCATATCCCTCCCATCAACCAATATATAACCAACCAAAAGTAGGTATAACTATCCCTAAAACAAGAAAGAAACCTCTTAAATAAATAATAAGATTCCTTTAACTACTAACCTCCTCATAAGTTTCTCCTTTAGCTCTAAGAAGCACAAGAAAAGCACTTATCAAAGCTTGATTACCATCTCTCAGCAACAACTCCAGTGACCTTTCAGCCTCATGCTCACTCAAATCCACACAATCCAATAAATTCTCCATCATCTGCACACACAAACACACATACATAGTTTGAATAATATTGTAAATTCAGCCAACGGACAGGTACACAACGGACCTCCTTTGTGGAACGGACAGGAAGCTTCGGATCAGATCGCGGAGCTTTCGAAGCGAAAAACTTGTAATTGTTCCATATTTTGATTGGGACCTGAGGTGATGGAATGATATTGCGGTGGAAAAGGGAAGAAGTGCAAGGAAATGAGACCGCCATTAGTGATTTGTGATGAATTGTTTAGGATTATGTAATATGTACTAACAAACAGAATTGAAGTGTTTGCATCTTCACAGGCAATGGCATTTATGATACCTCAACTGCCTGACATTAAAGGACGAGTAACGTTTTGAAAAGAAAAACAAAAACAAAAATATCATACACGTTTCTTTTTTGTTTTTCTTTTCACTAGAGGTTTTCATTTTTCTTTTTTTAAACCATTAATTTTTTTAATTCTATTATTTGTGAGACTTGAATCCGAAACTTCAAAACCTAAGTCTTTTTAAAGGCTTTGTCTTTGCTGACGAGTCACTGATCCCATTAGTACAAGAGGTTTTTTAGTCAACCATTGGGCGAAACCCTAACAGGGTGCGACAAAGATTGTTAATTTGTAAGACTGTGTTTTGATAACTTGTAAATTAGCGGTTATCTTGTGGATAAAAATTAACGTTGAAATATTGATAAAAATAAAAATGTAAAAATAAGAAACCTTGAAACTGCTTTGACGGCTTGTATGTTTGTGGTTTTATAACTTGTACATTATATATAACACACAACTCGATGTTGAATACAATTTAGATATAAAGTCGAAACGGGAAAAAGGAAAGCAAGTGGCCGGTGACAAAGATCAACCTTCGAAAACCAAGGCAGAACCTTGGACAAAGATCGAGGAGGAGGCGTTAGCGAAGACGTGGGTTAGCACATCCAAAAGCCCCATTGTCGGTATGTAAAAGTATATAAATTTTAAACTAAAAATTTATAAATTTTGTGGGTATCTTAAAATACACCTCGCTCATGCATTATAATATAGTATAGATTATTATTGTCCATCATTTTAACTTCCTCAACATCCTTTGAGATAGAAGCAGGTTTCTTCTAGTTAAAGAAACAAAACTATGTTCACTCGGTTCAGTAAACTCACCATAAAATCCGATTGCACATGGATGTTTCTTCGAGCCCCGCCCTCCAAGCAACTATACTAACTTTCTTTCTTTGGGAGCCAAGTATTCCACGTGAAGACATTGCTTTGGCCTTTCTTAAGTCGAACAAGTTGCTCAATCGCGTGTTTGTTTATTCGATCACTAGTTTAAGAACCCGCGAGGTTCGCGGGTGGACTAAAACACAAATGAATAACTTTAATTTATTGAAGTAATCGTTTGAATTAAATAACCGTTCAAGTAATAATAAATTAGTAAACTACAATGAGACAAATAATGTAATATATCCAGATGCATGATGATCCAAATTTGTGTAATATTGCGTATATGGAAGATAATGGATAGAGAATTGTAAGTGAACGTACTGTTTATTTATGCATACTTTTAGGTTAATATTTAAGTATGTGTATGAGTATACATGTTTTTTATTACATTAACAAAATTGATTAAAAAACAAAAAAAATTAAACATTAAATAACTTCAAAAACATGTTATTATGATTTTTATGGAACAGTTACATGGAATGAAAGATCGTTTGATGAATGAGTACATGGAGATCACAAGTCACGAAATACTTCTTTGTAAACTACATTTGTCGTTTTATTAGTAGGTTTGCCGTCATTGTCCAAAATCAGAAGTTTAACTCTTTGTCTGGTTTTAACTCTTGATAAAGCAACATACAGCTGACCATGGGTGAAAACTGGTTGCTTCAGATACAGACCAACTCTTGTTAATAGTCATTGCGAAACAAACAGCCAACGGAAATTGTCTCCTTTGAAACTCAAAAGGAATTTTTTTATCAGAAGGTATCAAACTAATCCTTGGTATATAAGTGCGAGTGCCTATGTTCCCTCCGGATATTATCTCGGCTTCTATTACACGGTTATACATTTTTTTGACTTGTAGTCGTGTACCATTGCAAAGACCATTTTGTTGGTCAATGTTACGTAATAGCATCACCGGCACGCCTACTTTTAGTGCTAGCCTATGATTAGGTAAGCCGGATACTTTAAGACCGTTAAGCACATCAGGAGAGTATAGTTTTTGTTGTGTAGCGTTTGGATTTTCAGACTGACAAAGACTGTCTGAACTAAGATACTCTCGTTCTTTGCCTGGGAATAGTGACAACAACCGATCATTAATTTCATGCACAACCTCGTTCTTAGGTGCAAGTATAGCCCTCTCACTAAAATAATTCTGATTGTTGAAGTTTTCGAGAATTGAAGGATACACAAAATCAATTAAAGTTGAAATGGGATCCGATGTATCAGTGATTAGAAGGTCGCTTGGTATTTCAATTGACGCTTCTCCATCATTTGGACCACCAACATTTCCCTCACCTATATCCAAAAGCCATTTGGCAAATTGTTTTATTTCTTCAGCGTCCGATGCTGAACTTCCAACTGTTAACCTCATGTTTTTTGTTAGTCTCAGCAACTTACATGTATTCCACAGATAAGACGAACTTATTGAGGCATTGACAATCTCTTGTCTTCCACCATTTGGAACAACAGGAAGGATCTGTCTAAAATCGCCTCCTAAAACAATAACCTTTCCTCCAAAGCGGATGTTTGATCTGTTGGAAGTGTCGATATTGAAAATGTCGTTCATTGTTCTATCCAACGCTTCGAATGCATGCTTATGGACCATAGGCGCTTCATCCCATATAATCAAGTTTGTTTCGTGTAGTAGTCTAGCAACATCTCCATCAGGTTTTATATGACAAACTGAATCCTCTGTAAGATTCAATGGAATACGAAACCTGGAATGCGCGGTCCTGCCACCAGACAATAACAACGACGCGATGCCACTTGAAGCAACGTTTAATACAATTTGACCTTTTGATCTGATTGCCGCAGATAATGTCTTCCATAAGAAGGTCTTGCCGGTCCCACCATAGCCGTACACAAAAAAAACCCCACCTTTGTTACCCTCAATTGCGTTGATTATTTGTTGGAAAACTGACCGTTGCTCCTCAGTTAGCAAATTAAGTTGATTATTAAATTCAACTTGAAGATTCGTTTGGTCGTAGATACGCTCCTCGTTAATCAAACGATTGTCTGAATCAGACATAGACGCATTATCTGGGTACGGCATTGTCTCAAATCTTTTGAGTGATGAGTTGTTTCTGGCTAAGAATTTTTCAACTTCACTCAAAACGTAGTTTTTAAGCTGGTGATCTGGAATTGATAAAGCTGTACAAAATGGAAAAAAATATATTATCAAGTTATGAAATCAAAAAATATTTAATGAACCAAACCATATAGCATAAATGAAACACAAAACCATGTTTTCTTTAAACGAAAATTGTTTTTTTTTTAACGCAACCAAAAACAAAAAAAAGGGGATAATAACAACATTTTGTGTAAAACAATTACCTGTAAGTAGATGATATTTTCTAAGTCTATAGATAAAGTCGTCTGTCATGTATCTCCATGTGCTTTCCCATACAACCTCAGGTCTGGACAACGTATTTGTTAATAGCAAAGTAGCAAATAAATTACGAAGATACGAAGGGGATCCTGTTTCATTTGCTTCCTTGATTGCCTCAATGTATTCTGCGTCATCGTCCAAAAGACCGAGTGCATAACATGCATCTCTAAATGTATCATATACCTTACCATCAACTGTTTTAATATCATCAAAAGATTTTGGTCCTTTCACTTTGTTAAGAAGAATTCTTAAATAATATGTTTCCCCAAGAGACGGACTTACAGCGTGAATTCTCCCAATTGACTTATGTCTTTGTCTAGGTTCCCAACAACGTTTATCAAGCTTCCATACATACCAACTTGGAAACTGAACATATGTAAGTGTACGGGCCAATGTGTCATTCGGGTCTTTGTTACGTTCCATCCAGGAAAGAAACATTGAAGCTTTGACAGATGGTTTGTTAAGGACTTGATTAATATCCTCGTCGGGTCCAAAAACAACAGGTTGTTTTCCGGGAAGATGGAAAGGCAGCCTCATAACAGAAGGAGTCCTGTAATGCACATCATAGGCGAAGATCCTCCAAGATGCCTCACAAGCCGATAGATACCTACAATCATAATATTCTTTGACCTCGTCTTGTTCTAGTTGTTCATTGTTATTATCATGTTGGACAACAGCAACGGTTGCTCTATCAGGGCCTTTATTTATATATTTAAACAAATATTTAATTGATCCGGCTTGATTGCACCACTCAACATTTATATGTGCCTGGTAGCGTTTCAAAAGTTTTTTGTTGTATGGCACAACACTTCTGTTGTCTAAGTCGATTCCATTTTTTACTACATAAGCACCATTATCTCTTCTTTTGTATATTGGGAATCCATTTGAATCCAGTGTAGTATGATCTTGAAAATTCTTTGGAAAACCCTTCGAACACTTATTGTCAACCATACATGGACAACTTAAATTAGCGTTACCACATGGACCATGAATCATATAGTCTTTCACAAGCGCATATAATTCTGCATCTTCATCTTCATCAGGGATTTATGCAGTTATAAATGGATCAACATGGTCTACCGTTGGAAGTTTGGATTCATTTTCTAAGAATAAGCATAGGTGGGCATGAGGCAATCCTCTCTTTTGAAACTTGATTGTGTAAACAACTGTACAAAAAGAAATCATTAGTAGATTTAAATAATCTAATATGTATATAAAAAGGAATTTGATAAAATACCTGCTGCAACTTTTCCAAATAGATGGCGTTCTTTAAAATCTTTGCAAATTGAATCCAACTTTATTTTAAACAATCTGCTCAGTATATCGGGCCTATCTTCAGGTTTAAGATTTGTGTCTCTAAGAAACCTTTTTACCTCAGGCCACTTTGGATTGCACGTGATGGTTATAAAAAAATCCGGATAACCAAACCACTTACAGATAGCCATGGCATCTAAATAATTTTGCATCATATATCTAGCGCCACCGGTAAACGAAGAGGGCAAAAAGATTCGTTTTCCAACCTTAGATATGTCTTGCTGGCCCTTATTTCTTAATTCACATAGACTTTCATAGCTATCTGACCTTAGATTCTTTTGTTGAAGTCGTATGTAGTTAAGCCTTTCGCTCTCAATCATAGTATACGCATCAACCAAGAATTGTTGAAAGAGTCTCCTTGAATTTAGAATCAATGAAAACTGATTAATTCTGTCTTGCACACGATATGCAAAAAACTCTCTCATTGTACAATTTGGACGTTTCTTATTGATTACGTCTACGACACCTCGATGAGGGATGTCAATTCTGTAACCATCATCTCCATAAGGGAATAAAATAGGATATTGAAGTGCAAGGTATGAAGGATGCAATTCACTAATTCTTTTCAAAGTACCTGTCTGCGTTTCAATAACTATATCTCTATTGTTGATTGTGTTTGCAATATCCCCCACAATTAGAGCAGCAACTTCACCACAAGTTGGTAAATTATACGTTCGTCCATCCTTTTCTCTAATACCAATTAGACGAAGCTTCAGATTAAGATCAGGGTTTTCATGAAAACAGTCTCTAACCATCCTATAAGCTTTTACCAACTGGTTTTCTGAATCTAAAACACATTTTATATGTTCAATCAGTTTACTATCAAGTTCAGCGACACTCGCGGAGGATGAATCCTTGGAACGACTGATTAAAAAATAGCGGAGTGTCAACAAACATCAGTATTAATAAAAAATATATTATAGAAAGATTTGATGGGAAAAAAAATTATACTTTATTATATTTACCTAAAAACGGATTGTCTGTTGGAAAGTTCGTTTTCAGTATCGAAAATGTAGAGCTGGCAAAATTTAGGTTGATCTCCGTCTTCCGGAAGCAGGCTTCCAGTGCTGTGGTAGTTCTCTCCACTAATTCTGTAGCAGAATGGTCCGTTACCTCTGTTGACAGTGGGATCAACCTTACCACCCATTGACGTGAAAGCAAACATGGAGTTATACCGTCGAATATTATTCAAAAAATGTTTGCTTTCTTTATCCTTATACGTAAAAAGTTTCTTATAACTTGGAACAGTATCTTTATAATCTGGTAGCTCTACTTTGCCATAACCACAACATAAGAAATAACATATTCTTCCTTTCTCTTTTCTTCCCCTTCCTTTTTCAGCATCCCATAATTTAGCATTGCATACTTCACAAGTAATACATTGGTCACCATGATCAAAATAATCTGTAATGTTAGTTGAACAAAAAAAGAATATTACTTTACGAAGTATATGTTTGTATAAAAATAATATATACAATTTACTTAATTAAATAAATAAAATAATTGATATTATACCTGTTGAAACTCCTTTGTAAATTGCATCATCTGTAGTTTCCTCTGTCGTCAAGTCAATCATTGGTATAGGAGTTGTAACTCGTGATTTACTTAATAACTTACGTTTTCCTGGCGACATCCTCTGTAAAGAAGAACTTTGTAGAATAGTAGGTGTGTTGCTAGAATTTGTGATGTTTGACGATAGAGAAAAACGACGAATGTTTATTGGTGTAGTCATGTTGTTTGTAAGACAACTAACATTACCTAAATAACATAATATACTCCAACTTATTAACTTTTTTAAACATATATACTGTATTTGAAATTAAATTTGAATTATTTGGTAAATATAATTTTTACTTGTAGGTACAACCGACGTTGTAGGAGTAACATTGTGCGTGTTGGAAGATATCAATCTTAATTCAGAAGAAGATGATAAAGTATTGGAAGGGTGTAATTTTCGTCGTTGTAGACTTGTAGATCTTTTACTGTCTAAATATAACTTCCTTAACCTCCGTCTCTCTTTGCAGTGATTTTGAAGAAGTCTCGGGTCAAAAACTGTAGTATTATAATAAAAAAAAGATAATTCACATATAAACATTATCCACTAAAGAAATAAATTTTTTTTAATAATATCCTACTTTAAACATTTATTAAAGTTTTACCTCCATATCCAATGGACGCCTCTGTTGTAACATTGACCATGTCATGCGGAATGGATGAAGAACCAGAGGTAGATGCTATAACATGTATAGATTGTGATGTACCTTTTTGCGTTCCATAACGTTTACCATCGATGTATAATTTTCTAAGTTTACGCCTCTCCTTACTCTCATCTTGAGTAAGTTTAGGGATGAAAACTTGCATACAATCATTAAATATAAAACACATTTAAGGTACATGAAATATAATGATACGGTTTAAAATGAAACTGTAAATATTGTGAAGATAAAAAGTTAAATAATACCGTTTGATATGTTGCCCAATGGTGTTCGATGCTGGACATCTGGGATAATAGGAGATACGTGAGTATATATACAATAGATGTTGTTAATTACAATTTGATGTATAATTACAAATAAAGTTTTCGAAAATAGTAAACTGTATTGTGTAATACAATGGCATGTTATTTGACAAAGGAGTAACAGAAAGGAAGTTGTATTGCAGTTTGGTAGCATATTACAATCTGCAGTATTTTGGACGACGACATAAAAATTGGAATGAGAATTGACGAAAAGTGATACGTTTTTTTATTTCCGGCAGTGAAAATTATTTGTAAGTTCTCAACTAACATGTTTATTAGTAACATTTATAATGTATAGTGAATCACTATAGAACTTTAAATTCATTGTTTCCATTTTTTTAAAAATAATATGTTGTAATTATTATTTTTTTTAATAAATCAACAGGTTTTATATGTATAATTTAAGTACATTAAGTAAACAAATTCATTTTATAGTACATATATATAACTGAACCAAAATTAAGTAAACGTAGGGATTACTTTTGTAATTCAAATAAAGTAACAATTAGGTTTCTTCATCTAATTCTTATATCAAATATCAGATATTTATACATACACAATCATTCTTATCTCTTTATCATTGACCCTTTATATAATAGCTTAGTTCATACGCATAGAAACTTGTTTGGTTATTCGGCATTCACATTATCACCAGAGATACAGAAATCAGCAAAAGGTACGATTCAAACTGATGTTCTCACATGACCTAGATCTTTAATTGCATCTGTGTAAGATATTTGCGATCTACATTTGGGGATTTTGGATAACTCGACATGTTCGGTGATAGACAACATGTAGTAATCAACGGCTTCCTGTTCGTAGTTTCTTCATATTGTACAGATTTGCGTTTTGTTTGAGTGAAATTACATGATTTCTGATCTTGATCTGCCATTATTGTTCCACTTATTTGTTTTTTATTGCTTGTTTTATCGGTTAGGTCATTTTAGGGTTTCTATTTGAATATGTTTATCACCTGGGAATTATTATTATTATTATTGATTGATTCCTTTTTGCACATCTATTGTTGTTTGTCTTATGTTTTTTGGTTAGGAAAATCGTTAATATGTATATTCGTTTGACATAAGTGTTACAAAAAAATGTTACTAAATTTGGGGATTTTTCCTAAATCGACATGTTTTGTGTTAATGAAGATTTATTAGTTAACCAAATAATTATATGTAGTCAATGGCGCGTTCTTCAAATGAGCGAAATAAACAAAAGAAAGATAAGGAAGTGATACTGATAACAGATTCGGAGTCAGACGGATCTTTCACTTCGGAAGAAATTGACTGGAACGCACCAGAACCAAATATCATTTTCATGCCCTCATCTTGTTCACGTTTTGTAAGTATTTAGTTCGATTATTTGTATAGTAAGTTAACTGTTGTTGTTTTATGGTTTCATTAGTCTCTTTATGATTAAAGTTTGAATACTTGTTTGTCGTTTTCTTAGCGGATACCGGTAAAGGTCGCAAAAGCCATGGGAATCGATCGCTGCGGAAAGGTGACCATTAAAAATAGGCGTGGTGTGGAAACCAATTTGAACGTCACGGCTGAACCAAAAAGAGCCAAAAAGAAAAATAGGTTTAGTGTATTGGGATGGCCAGCATGGGTTCGTGAAAACAACATCAAGAAGGGTTATCTTTGCGTTTTAGAGTGGTATCAGGACATGCCTACACTGTTTGTTAGGGATGTAATCGAAGAATAATGGGGTTAGTACCATAGATCTAAACCGTTCAACCATTTTGTATGGTAATTTTGGCTAACAAACGGTTTTAGCAATAAGTATATAGGTGTGTACCAATGGCTTTTTTGGAACCTGTTTATATCTTTTGGTTTATGTTAGATGTTGTAAAACTACTTGATAATATTTTGGCTTATGTTACATGTTTAAATATTTTGATATATTTATCCTGTTGGAATGCTACTTTAATTTTAATGGTCAACTACAAATTACAACATCAATATTCAATATACGATTATAAGTTGTTACGGAAAAAAGTTTTAGATATTTACATGTTTAGGAGGCAATCGTGGTCACATTATCTTTATGAATTAATCTAACTTTAAAACTATTACATGAAAGTACATTCCTTTCATAGTTAGATTTAGTTTACAACTATTACCTGAAGATACATTCCTGAGAGCGTTAGAATGTCTACGTAGAGACTGATTTTTCCGAGAATCCAAATAGATTTTTCGTTGTCTTCGCCTCTCTTTCGCTTCCTTATTCGTATCAGGATTGCGAACTAAAAAAAAAAATAAAATTACAATTTAGAAAGTATAAATAAAAAGCAAACTACTATAACAGCATGTTAAAGGATTATGCATATATGTGTGGATTATATGTACACCATTAGTTATGTCTGAAAATGGAATCCTTGATATCACACCTGCAACATCAATAATAAAAGCATAAAAAAAGTAGTATATGTCAATGGTTTGAGCCATGTATCGACCTAATAATAATTAAACTGAAAGATAATCAAAATGTTACCACTTGAATTGTTTGTAGTGCAAGGTTGCTTGCCGAAAGACGAAGACTCAATCTTTGACCTTTTCGGCATGACTATAACTGTAAAACGGTAGATGAAAAATTAAGTAACCTGATCTGTAAATGTATACTTTATTATGATAAATCAATAAAAATGGCACTTACGGTTTGCAATGTTCTCATTCTGTACATCTTTTAACGAAGAAGAAAAATTTTCACTTTTCGATCTTTTTGACATTACCGGAAATGCGATTAAGGTTACTGCAATAAGAAGAAGAAGAAGAACACCAAATCGTTAAATGTATAACCGTTAGGTAAACGAACAAAGTGAAGGCTTACAAAGTAAAAGAAATAAGAGTCTTCGTTCAATATAAATAGTGGTTTACTTATTTTTGGAATCAATTTAATACCATATCAAGTTAAATTGCAAAAGATTTTATTGATTTATGGTTGATTAGTTATTCCAAAATTAAAATTACCTATAATTTCACGCTTTCCAAGTATAGTTTTTGTATTTTCGGTATGTTACGATTTACAATAATCAAATGACGTATATTGATTCTATCATCAACATTAGACGGATAAGTATCAAACAAATGTCACTACAAAAATTGACAATATATAGTATATTCCGTAGTATAATCTGGAATTTAGATATACATTTTTAATTAGATAAACAACCATAAACTTAAACACTAAACATAAACACAACAGTTAGGTAACATACAAAAGTCTAGTAAGAAATAATTCCAGATGGTTACATGTTCAAAGGATAGTTACCAAAAGAAAGTCCAAACAGTTGTTATAAAGACGGTTTATAAAAAGTTCGGTGCACTTTTGGTTAGACATGTCGGACGTTTTTTAAGATGACGGTCTTCTTTGAAGTCACATAAGTGAAATCAAGCATGTCGCCATCATTCAACTTATTTTCCGCCATAAATACAGGCCAGTCTATGACTGAATAGCGTTTCGTACTTCCGTTTTTTTCCCGTTTGACTTCATAAGTACTAACTTGCCCCTGCATGTTTTCAACCAAAAGTGTATGAAGCTTCTTTGTAAAACCAGCGCGTTTTGATACCCCGACGGGAAGACGCTGCATGTAACAACGTTTATTAATCAGTTTACATCTTAAACATCCAATAATGACGAAAAATAATGAAAATTTAAAGATTTATTATATTCAAAAATAATACCAGCCTGTATTCCCCTTTACGTGTGAAGTTCAAAACTGCCGGATCTTCAGGAACAGTGTGTTGTCCGCAATTTTCTCCATGTAAACGCTTCTTAGACTTGGAACTACCAACCGACCTTATACTTTCTTTTACCTTTATGATTAAAAAAAATGTTATCTTCAAAACGATACCATATTATTGTTAACAAATTAGTATTATTTGTATGAATCTCAAAACTTACATCTTTCGTGAGATATTGAGATCCTTCAGATATAATGTTGGTTCAGTTCTGTTTATACATGAAGGAAAACATGAAAACATACCTGATTGCATCAGCACAAGCCAGCAGAGAATCCAGATGGAGATGGAGGTCGATTTGATGTTATGAGTAATTAGGTTATGAGTCTAACCCTAGAACCTCAAAATAAGTCTCCTTATATATGCACCCAGGAGGAAACCCTAATTAGTTAATAATGGTAATAAGGCCCATCAACAATTACCAACTAATTATTTAATGGATTGTTATATATTTTGATCCATATAATGTAAATGATTATAATGGCCATATATAAATAAATATATTATTTATTTATTCTTACATTCTCCCACTTGGCCGAGTAATCATTTACTATGAGTATTAGATAAGCCTGATCAGGAGTTAACACTCATTTTAGCCTTAAACAAGTACTATAGCAGAAAAATACAGCCGTTGAATCATTATGCAACTCAGGACCCCCATTAATCATACTATAGCCTTAATTTAAAACCTAATCGTTATGATCAAAATACGCGTAAGCCCTTTGTTTGATTTGTAACTATATTTGTCTATATGCCATTATGCTAGCTTGACATATTCTTAGAGACATACAAAATCAAACTGATGAGGAAAATTAACTGATACTTAGTCATTCATAGTACGATATGCAATTGCGCACGACTATTAATTAATACCCGTCTATGAGCTCTCTTAATAAGACTTATGGGTAATAGCCCTTCAGTTATAGGATCCTTAAGCATATCATGAATGTATTCGATACAAAACTTAGTTTCCTCAATTCGTTCATAAACGAATAATTAATTGCGTATCGAAACTTAATGCAGCACCTCTTGAACTGTTACTGTTCAAGGAGTAATGGTAGCTGACTTTATCACACTAATTCTTCAAAACATTAATTATATGGAGTTAATAAACTTACGAGTCCACTGATAAATTTCCAACAACATTTAGTGACTATATTATGTCGTTATAACTTACGTTGTTGATATTAGTGCATTATGACTCTTCCATGAGATAGTTTTGTCTGCTGACATAAAGATATACCCGAAACTACATTTTGTCATCTTTGAATATCTCAAAGTTAGAGTAATAAACCGGTTTTAATTCTCACTTCTTCTTTAAATTGTAGTCTCTCGTTTCTTTTAAAGATATTGTAATACTCAATTAGATGCTACACATTAATCTAGACATATCTAGTGTGTTGCAATGTGAGTAATATCTAAACGAGTATAGACTTAAACTTACATAAGGCTTCCAATTAATGAAGCATAAGGAAATAATCTCATTTATCCTATTATCCTCTAAAGGAGAGCAAAATTGTTTGTTACATGTGTGAGGACCCATTTAAGGTTAAATTTATGGAACGGAACTAATATCCCATTGGGTCTATCTCAGTATGTTATGATATCAATCACGTAAGAGATATCTCTGAGATTTATTATATCAAAGTCTGTGTTAACAATGCTTTGACTTATGTAACATATAATTGTCAAAAGAATATCATCTATATAGACAAGTTTATCTTAGTTGCTCCCACTCATCTTGAGGTAGGTACATTAATCCACTTGATTCTTGATGAAAATAATTACGTTAGCTTTTCATCATATTATGATGTTTGCATTAACCCATACATGGATTTTATTGGCTTACAAATAAAGTGTTCTTTAACCTTCAGTTTGGAACTTTCAGGTTGTTTTATGAACATGTAAATATGCCAGCCATTTGTTAGGGAAAATCGTTTTAATGTTCATCTAATGTAGCTTAAAACTATTATAAGCTACTAAAACAGTGATGATCCTTAAAGAAATCTTTTGTTAGATATGTAATAAAGATTCTTTAATAATTTATCTCTTCCTGAGTACAACCTTTGACAACCAATCATGCCTCTTTGTGTCTTAACGCTTATATTAGGATTTGATTTAGTTATGAACACTCTTAGGTAATTCAATCAAATCCCAAACGTTATAAGAACACATAAAATCAGTTTTACTAGAAAACACTTTTATTTCATTCAGAGGATTGATTGACACTAATGGCTTAATTTTAAGAGATAAGATCAGTAAACTTTTCCAAAATCCATTTCAACTTCAATTAGGGAGGTTATGTAATCATCAAAGTTAGTATGTTTTTAAACCTAGATGACCTCCTGAGTTGATTATTGGGTTTGTTAGAAGTTTCAGTTTTATGGATTAGCTCTTTGTTAGGTTGCTATCATTTTCATTCTAAGTTTATAAGAGTTGGTGCAGTATGGTGTACAAGAGGTGTAATCGGAGTTAAATTCGGAGTGAAATTTAATGACACTCTTCCCCCCGCCTCTTGTATTCCTTGCAAGTCATTATAAGGACTTTGACTGCTCCCACTGACCTTAGAAATCTTTAGGAACTCAGCATGCTTAGGGTCAACATGTAATGACCAACAAATTCTAATAGAGAAACAAGTTAATGACGTTAGTCGTTGTAGTTTCTCTTGTTGAGGATTATGTTATTTTAGGTAAGAAATCTAAGTGCGCACACAATTAGGCAACAATGAAACTTTTGTAAGAGTAGCATTAGATTTAAGGAGATAAGGTTTGATAGAACAGTGTCGTGATGGAGCGATGTCTTGTACAAGAGGTGTAAATTTAAAATTTTCACTCCCCACCTCTTGCAACTATTGCAAGTTATCATTAAGACACTTAATGCTCCCACTGATCTTTAATATCTCTATAATGCTACAAGAGAAGTTTCAATGAGCTACGTGACGTGGGAACCTATCACATATACGTTAGACTTTATTTGATTTCTTTAATGTCCAGATATCATAAGAAACTTTAGGGACATATTTAATAGAAATCTGATTAACTACATATATGAATAGAGTTCTTCTAAGACCGTGGGCCATATGCGACAAAATTTAGATACAAGTTGATAGTCTTTCAAATGATAAATGAAATATGTCTGAATATTCCATTTGGAATAAGTTCCACGAATGTCAATGAATGACTTATGATGGACCCATGCTTATTCCTTAAGCCAAGTCATATTTTAGGGCTTTAACGTCATGATTTAAAATCACTTAAAATGAGATTAGATGAAAAAATCATCCTCATTAACCATGTTATGATTTCTCATGAATTTTGGTTCTAATGGATGAAATTTATAAGTCTCATTTTCCTTTTGTCAAATTCTCATTTGCATGATGACAAAAGTTGTGAAAAGTAAGGCATCATCTAGTTTCATCTTAGTAATGTTTCTATCCAGATATTTAGAACAAATAAAATGAGAGTTTACAGTAAGTGTGACTTTATGTTGACTATGCAAACCTCACAATCTTCATATCTTTTCTTAATTATGATACTATATTCTGATTAATCAGAATATATCAGGTATCGAAAAGCGTTGTTTGAAGACTGCTTATTATGGCTCTTATAGCCTTAACATTTAATTTTTGTCACTAACTCTCGTGTTAGTTATTTGTCGAGTTCTGGTAAGGAAACGTATGGAACTAGAGTCAACTAATCATGTGTTAATTGGAATATTAAAAATTATCAGACTTAAATATCATTAGGAAGTTACTATCTAATTAATTTATCCAACTGTTCTTTAGAATAATGGATAGTCTCGTTGCTTATGCCTAGTCTAATGACATAATAATGCAGTGAGATTTTTCCCTTGAAGAACCTTAACGTTGGGATTAGCACTTATAATTTGTCTATGGACCTTAGAACAATCCTCTCTTAAGGTTTTAGTGGTTGTAAGGTGAATAACATCTTATTTTCCAGTTTCAAACATTTATTTCTTTGTACATATGTTGCTTATCAACACACTCATTATACTTTGATACTTTTGAGTGTTATAGCTGATTTATAATGCATCAAATTGTACAAATGAAAACTTAGTATGTAATGTACTGGAACATGTACTTATTTCCATGCGTAAGCCCTTAACTTTATGGGTCATGGTATTGTACATTATAATATATTCACATATACCACTTAACCTTATAATTTATAATTTTAAATGAAGACATGCACCTTAGGAGTTCTAGTGATTATTCCACATATAAGAGATTAGCCTTAGGAAAATCTTAATCTGGAATAACTTTAGTGATAGCATTATGTTAGAGAGTTCTTGATTATCATAAGAGACATCATGTTCGATTTGTCCTGATCATCATGCTCTAATTTTCTTCTTTATAATCTTTATCAGAAGAGAGCAATAGGATTATCGTGTCTTAAGAAATAATCAAGGATTTAATTTAAGAGCTAATTCCAATAGAAACTTTAAATAAAACAAACATTTTGGGTTTAGGAATTAGAGTGGATGAGATATATGTAGAAGTAAATTATAGTGAGTAAAATTATGGGTACTTAAAAAAAAACAGACGAAATGATCATAAAAATTAATTAAGGATCATTAATATAAGGATCATTGTGTGAAGAGGTTGTGATATGTCTATTATTAACATCAAAATAATAGACTTATTTAAAATTCTACTTAAACGAAGACAAATCAGCTTTGGCCAGAAGTGTAATCATTTAAGCATGTGTGCAAAGTAATCGTGACAAATCAGCTTTGGCCAGAAATGAGACAATCACTTTAGTTATGCACTTGTCAAGCATGCTAAACATAAATGAATTAAATCAGCTTTGGCCAGAATTAAGACATTTCACGTTTGTAATGCATACTCAACATAGCTTTTATAATACTTGAACAATAAATAGATGCATCAAATCAGCTTTGGCCAGAAGTGATACATCAAAAGCTCATTCAAGTTAAGCCATTTTGGTTTTGTAAATCATTCTTTGATCCTCATTAATTAACTAAATAATTACAAAAACCAATCATTTAATAGCAAACCACCCGTTAGCGCGGATCGAACTCCGCGGTGAGTTCGCTGGGGGTGCGGGGGACAGCGTGCCCCCGCCCGGGGTTCGGGGCGGGGCCCCGGAAAATTTTTTCTTTAGTTCACATTTAAACAGCTTAAAATAATGAGATTTCGAGTCGCAACCACGATTTCGAGTAATGATGTTATGGTTGCGAGTCGCAACTACGGTCTCGACTAATGACGTTATGGTTGCGAGTCGCAACTACGGTCTCGACTAATGACGTTATGGTTGCGAGTCGCAACTACGGTCTCGACTAATGACGTTATGGTTGCGAGTCGCAACCTCATGGTCTCGAGCAGCAACCTCATGGTTGCGAGTAGCAACCTCATGGTTGCGAGCAACAACTTCATGGTTGCGAGTAGCAACCTCATGGTTGCGAGTAGCTACCTCGTCAACAGCTGTTAATTGTGATATCATAACCGAAAATTCGAAATCTAAGGGATTTTATGATAGTGTTTCCTGTTTTAATAAAGATTTAATTTTATCAAATATTTCAAAATCATAATCTGTTTATCTAATAACAGTTTTTCGAAATCTTTAGAGGACAAAACAGATCAAAAACAGGAAAAACACTTAATAATCCGAATCATATTCCAAAACATAATAGAATTTTCGAATTTTCTAAGAACAAGTGATGAACCCTAAAAAAGTAAAACATAAAATTCTGGAACCCGAAACCTGAAAATTAATAATTTTCTAAACAGATTTCGGCTAAAACATAAACCAGTTAATTTCGAATAAACATATGATTAAGCTTTTATCCGAAAACTATGATCTCGAGTGGACAAGGCCGACTCGAAACCGGCTGTTATGATTCATAAGGTTTCAAAATTCCGTTTTCCAAGTTTCAATCCCAGAATTATGGATACGAAAACAGAACTGACTAATCAACATATGCTCTGATACCACATGTTGGTTCAGTTCTGTTTATACATGAAGGAAAACATGAAAACATACCTGATTGCATCAGCACAAGCCAGCAGAGAATCCAGATGGAGATGTAGCAACAGTGTTTGACATAGTTGTCAGTTTGGTCTGGTTCCTCCTTAGGGTGCAATCTAATGATGGTGATGAAGAAACCGAATAAGGGAGTTCGGTTATGGAGATGGAGGTCGATTTGATGTTATGAGTAATTAGGTTATGAGTCTAACCCTAGAACCTCAAAATAAGTCTCCTTATATATGCACCCAGGAGGAAACCCTAATTAGTTAATAATGGTAATAAGGCCCATCAACAATTACCAACTAATTATTTAATGGATTGTTATATATTTTGATCCATATAATGTAAATGATTATAATGGCCATATATAAATAAATATATTATTTATTTATTCTTACATATAAATCCCTTGGAAGTACATTTAACGTCATGTAGTTTACCCTTACTTGTATTTCCAACTCCCTCCTTCATGGTAATGGCATCTTCTTGCGGAATGCAAATATCCTGATAAAATGCAACATTATACATTAAGATAAATAATGTAAATGATTAACTGTTATGGTAAATATCACATGAATTTTTTTGTATAAATATACTTTTAAAAAAATATAAGATTACCTGATGGTCATTTGGTTCTTCATGTGAAAAAAAGAAGCCATAATCTTGACGTAAGGCCTAAAATTGACAAAATGCAATATAATTACTGCCATATAACCATTAATCAAAAATGGGTCTATAGATATTAGTAGTTTACCTCGTCTACTTTCTGAACGAACTGATCACGAGATATTTCAAGAACCTCATCATCGGAATTGTCTCCCATTATGAACACAACCAGCAACTGAACTGAAAATAGAGTTAAATTATAGCGAGCATTAGAAATTTTATTATATATACATATAGATCCAACATAAATCAAAATTTTAACCAACAGAATAATTACATTGAAAGATGCAGTTTTTGAATACATATACTACAAAAATAAAGAAATTTTTTTTACTAAATATGTTTCAAACAATGAAACATCAATATCAAAAAGTAATACATCATTAATTCAGAAAAATAGTATAAAATGTAGTCAACGATCTATAGATAACATCTATAAGGACCGTAAAACAATAATATAAGACTCAACAAAAACAGAAAAGTATGAAAACATTCATTTAAGTATAAGATTTAAAATAAAAACAGTGCATACTACCTACATGATACTAATCATTACACAAAAAATCCAAGTTAAAGGTAAAAGATAGTTTCGACAAAAGGTATTCAACTTTAAACATGTAGTTTCTGCCATTTGTTAAAGGAGAAACTTATAAAAAGTTTACTTATAATTAAGAATCAAACCTTCAAATCTGCAAATGAAATACCAAATAACATCACAACTGTAAAAATAATAAAACAAAAAGATAGATTCATGAACAGTTTTTTTAGAATCTTAAAGATCAATATGAAGACATGCATACTATGAAAATAATATCTGTTTTAAATATTAAAAAAAATTAAGAACACAAAACTCTCAAAAGCAGCAGATCCTTCAATAACATCCAAGACATAGAACAAACATTCATCAGCATTATAAACCACATTATACCTAAACATTCATCAGGTATATACATAAACATTCATCGACTTAATAACCTAACATAAAACATCATGGAAATAAATAAAACAAACACTGTATATAAGGCTTTGAGATTCCAGTACAATCAAAAGTAAAAGATCAAAACAACCAAATGATGTATAAAAAAAAGTTTCGTTCCATAACATATAAGATATAGAAACACCCAAAAGAGTCGAAATCAAAATTCTGAACAAAGTTATTGAAAAAACTAAAGCAAAAATAAAGTATGTATCAAACATTTATAAATTACCGATCAAAATTGTTGATGAAGATTGTATGAAGAAGATGAAGATCAAAAGGGTTTCTTGGTTATTGTGAAGGTTAAAGTAGAAGAAAGATACCTTGTGGAAAGTAAATCTTCTGATGATTAGTGAAAATAAAATGTAAAAGCAGGATATATGTAATTTTCGTATTCTGGAAGTTTGTTTAATTTAGAATTCGAAAAAAAGGCTATGGTGGCTGACCCAATTATGAAAGGAAAATTTGGGCCTGAAATTGTTTGGGCTTGGTCTCGGCCTGAACTTAATATGTAGGAATCAATTAGGTCTCGGCCCAAATTGTTAACTATTGAACTAACAATCTAATTTTTTATGATTACAAAAAACTGGAAAATTTTTAAAAGTTTTCATATTTAGATTAAATGCTAATGGTGGTGTTACAATCTATTATCTAGATTTCTATATTAATAAACATAAAAGATATTTTTTTTTATTAAAGTAACGAAAGGATAAAATTTCAAATACTTGAGACAAATTAGATAGACCGATAAACTAAATATGAAATAGTATCAAATAAGTTCATAATTTCTAATCAGATGTAGATAACAAACATGTAAATCGTAACATCAAATAACATTGAATTTTAGCATTTCATTGAAAGAGTAAAAAACTATATATATAAATAAGTAAAAGAATGTCATGTAACATGAAACAATAAACGGGTCATTTTACAATACAATCGCATGGAATAGATGATCGAATATTAAAACCAATAAGATGTGATTCTGGAATTTTAGGAGAAAAAACGATTTTAGTCAAATCCGTTGATCTCAAAATGTTTCCTGCAAATTATATTATAGAGTTTTAAACAAATAATTGTGTAAAGTTAATTGTTAAGAAACAAAATAAATGAAACTAAAAAACTTACTGGTGTTGCAGTAAACCAACTTGACCCGAGCAACGTATATTATAGACTTTTTTTCTATATTCATTCGAGTTGTAACATATCCCAATCCTCTCATGTCATACAATTCCATTTCAATAACATGTCCTCTGTTAGATTTTAATTTATTGTTAAATAGTAAGTTTTAGATAATGTGTAGTCACCAAAAGAGTTGACTTACGTGAAATCTTGTAGGAATAACCTAAACATATGTTTCTTTTTGTCTCTTTCGCCACATATTATTCTTCCAACAACATCTACAAAAGGTACAACTATTAACATAAATTTTCAAATAAATGAAAAAAATATATTATAATAACTAATAGATAACTAATATAATTAAAGTTTAAACAATAACATGTTAGCGCCAAGGTTAAAAGAAATTTAACTTACCAACAATATACTTTTCACGTCTTCTGTCATGAGCTAATGTTTTAATGCATGGTGTCAACGGGTACAAAACAAAACCTTTAGGATGATCAACTAAAAATGGTGTTAGTTTTGAGAATTCATTAAATACGATCTTTTTGTTTGTTGAGACAATGATGTAGCCTTCATATCTTGGATATTCATGATACATGAGATTTTCGGTTTTGAATTGGGACAGAGAATATAGACCACCAACCATCTTACTAAATGGGTATAAGTTATAACACTTTATAGGCACAATTGCTGCAATCTTCTGCCTCTAAACAATGTCATGTAAAAGGAATTTCAATAAATTATACTTAAAAGTAAGTTATAAGTCGAAACTTTGGTAAACATGTTATGAAGTTACCTGTTGGTCGAGAAGCACAACAATCAATCTGTCTAAGTCTTTGTCATGCCATACAAATTCAAAGCTAACAAAGATAATAGAATACCAAACACCATCTTCTTTCAAGTCAGAAAACAAATCAACGGATTCCACTTCTGCCGTTTCCTTCATTTAGAAAAGACATGCTTTAAAAAAGGTATACCATAGCATAACAAAGCATTAATTCTTGGAAAATGTTATAAAAACAACCAATGACATACATACGAAAATGCAAAAGGAACATCTCTTATTAATATAATTGCAACCAGACCAAAGGATAAAAAACACAAAAGTTGTAACACGGGAACAAATTAATAGGTTTTACGAAAAAACAAACAAACACTCCATGAAAAAATAAAAACCAATGAGATGTTCAAAACATTCTTAGTTGCCACAAACTACTTCTCAACCTTGGGAATCAGTAATCCCACTGTGACACCATCATCATCGACAACCTCCTTGCCAGCTTTACGTGGTTTTGTAGACGACTGAGAAGACATCACATCATCATCATAGATGTTGTCCAAATTCCGCTTCAGCTCGTTTTCCGGGACACGAATTGAGGTACCGTTGACATCTTCATCGGGTGTTTTAAACATGTCTTTAGTAAAATTCGAAACAGGTGTCTCATCGGCTTTGCTACGGGAGACAGAATCCTTAAAATAGGGAAAACAAATAACGATTCAAAGACAAAAAAAAAAAAAAAAAATTCAAAGGAATTTTAATGAACAACCAGATAGAAATTACACACATTAACGGGGACCTCATCTGCTGCTTTGATGTCAGAGCTAACAACATTCACACGCTCCTCGTCAACAGGCTGAAAATATGTAATATAATAAAAGTTATATAATTGGTTAGAGTTACATAAAATATAACAATACAGCAGTGCATAGGTTTTCAAGTACCTGAATGACATCAAAAATTTTATCTAGTTCGCCAATAACAGTTCGATTGTCTGTTAATTTTGAAACAGAGTAACCATCCGACTTGTTTTTTATGTTAAATGAATCGATGGATATCTTGAATGCAAACTTCCTGTTGAGTAGAGCATTGAGTTCTTGCGGAAAATTCCCTTCGTTAGCTAACTGGCGAGTGATATACAAAAAAAAAAAATAGAAAAATTTTGATAAAAAGCGATGAAATGAAAAGTTACTAATATTAATCGACAGATTTAAAACAGAACAACAAAATATAACGTACATCAAGGTTCTTATCCAACAGCTGAGTCGCGTTAACCTTCAACAGCCTAAGCACCTCACGCTCAAATAGGGTGAGCGTCACAATCCCTGTACAATCCTGAACCCGTATCGGAACCCTGATCCTGAAACACGTTAATTATATGTTACACAACATTCAGGGAACTCGTAAACATGTAAAATATCAATTGATATGTAAAGTAATATTACCTCGGAACGGAGTAAACAGTCTTACTGTTACAGCCATCGTCCTTACACTCCAGAACCACAATATCTTCAAAACCATCGGAACCATCTTGCTTTTCTTTTGAAATTGTTTTTGTGGTGACCGCTCGATTACAATTTCTGCAAGCATTGTAAAACCAAGAATCCTCGGAAGCAAAACTCTTTATAGTTCCGACAATAATTACAAACTTTTTCTGTACAAAAGATATTACAAATTACGTCTTAATGATATGTCAAATAAATAAACATGGTAAAAGTTAGATTTCTTGTACCTCCGAGATTTGATTTAAAGATCCAATAGTACTGAACTCAAAATCTGAAAGATACTCTTCAGTAGGATCCTTTATTCTGGATGCACTCAACCCAGAAAAGGTGGAAGACGTTTCAGGGGTAATGTTTGAAAGGAACCTAGCAAAACAATAAATTGAACGTTATTTGTGAAGCCAGTCTAAAAGTCGGGATATGGTGATGTTAAAACATACCTCTTCTTAAAAGTTAAAATGTCATCAATTTCAGCGTTGATCAACACGCGAGTGACAGTGTAGAGATTTGAAACATAAAGAAACCCTATTAGTGTACACAAAATTCTAAAATTAATTTAGATGGACATTTGTTAACAAAAGATTGTGTAAGTTAATAAATATTTTATGAAAAATTAGGAGATTACCTCCCCAGAACCTGTATTTTCCAAATTGAACAATTACAACAACATTTTTTTCATCTTGGTTGTCCCTTTCAAAATCCAAAATCTGTTCAGCATAAGTATCCCAAAGAGTAACATATATTTGCTTCCCTCTATGAAAAAAAATAACATAAGTTAAAAATTAGAATATGAGTGATTGAGTTATATATAGTTAGTAGACAAAAAAAGGATTAACAAACTCTAAATCCTGAAGCATGAATGTTAGCTTCTTTTCTTGTTTCCCGTCTTTGGTATCCTCTTTTAGATCATAAGGAAAACTCTTAACGACAAAACCAATTACGTCTACAAATAAAACAATATTAACATAAAATTATTTGTAACATCATATAAATAACATATCGGTATTATATATTTAAGTCAAAAAAGTAAGAATACCAATTGGACTTTTAAAGGACTTATTGTCGTCAGTCGGGTCTTCAACAACAGAACTAAAAGGAGAGAAGTCGAATCCCCACTCAGTACCAACAGGTTCATCACAAACCGAAACTATTGCGTTGCTGTTTAGATTAATTTTCGTCGAAATATGGACATACTTCACTTTCTGTCGATTCTCGCCTAATGAAGGATTACGGATGAACAAACATTGCTTCTCCTTCAACAAATGTTCATACTCTCTGGCCGTCTTGGCTAAGACAAAGGATTGAATTTTCGTCCCCTAATATATACAATAAGTACAGCAAATTAATCCAAAAAACAATGAAAAAAATATGTATATGAACTATCATTATAAACAACTTTATGTACACTTACCTCTTCGTCCATTAAAATCATATCATAGCAATAAACCTTTCGAGGATCATTGAAGGCTGCTCGACTCCATAGTCTGACAATGCGAACTTTGATGGTATAGTCATCCTGGTTGAGATTCAAATTTTTCAGCAACGTGATGGCTGGTTGTTCCATTCTACATAGCATGCAAAAAATGAAATAATTGAATGGACATATATAATAATAAGATAAAAAAAATTACATACATTTAAAATACTACATAGAAACCAATATGAAAAACGTATTGAATGTCAAAGAAAAGCCATACATTTTGGACGATTGAATGATGATGTTTCTTAGACTGAAGAAAGGAATTTGTGAATGAAAATGTATTTCGAAGTTGGTATTTATGCTAATATATTATTTTTGGTAAATATTTTTCCCTTAAATATATAAACCAATCACAAATTTGTACAATGAGATGGTTAGTTGAATTGCAATGTATATTATTCAATCAATCTATTATTTTAAATAAAATTACAATCATTACCATATTTCAATTTTCATTTTAAATTTCGAAAAAAATTCAAAAAAATCTTGAATCAGAACGGAAATTGACATTTAAGTTAAAATAAATTCACAATCATTACCATATATATAACATTATCATATTTCATTTTCAAGTTTCATATACGCAAATTTGAAAAAAAATAAAATTAATGATTATGAGTATGTATACTAATATATAAATAAATCATTGGCATAATCAAAGTTACCAGAATAAAATTACTAAATATATAATTGACTCCATTTTAGTATATATACATTGTGAAAACCGACAACATTCAATGTTGTACAACATCATAAACAGTTGATGGTTTACATTGAGATGGATTACATTGGATGTTGTACAACATAATAAGCAGTGGATATGTTTAAAGTACAATGTAGTCTACTATGTAAACATGATATTAATCTGAAAAAAATGTGATTACACTTACCTGCTCGAGCAATCCAATATAGGTTCTAAACTCCCACTTCAGTAACTTTAATTGAAATGTAACTATTAAAAAAAGAAAACAAAAAAAAATTAAATCAGTTCAAGTGCTAATTACCAACTCGCCAACACATAAAACAATAAAAATCAGTGCAAACATTAAATATCAGTTCAAAGACTAAACATATATTTGTTTCTGCCTCGTTCGCAACATTAATAATCAACGTCCTATATAACATAAAATCAATAGAATATATCTTTTAACATATCCATTTTAAGCTTTTTTAGTCAAGTCTACCAATGACCTGAGACTCAATACTTAAAGTCTCTAATTATAAATATGGAGATTTCGACCCGTTTACAGGTGTTTTATATTGAATTGGCAGTTTAAGGCAAGCAGTTATAAAGCAGTTGTAAATGTGCTGTTAATGGTTGCTTTCTAAAGCGGATTGTAATGAAAGAATAAAATTGTTGTAGTAATATTCTAGGTTTTTATACTTTTACCAAACTAATACTAATTATGTTACTCGGGTGGATGCTGGATGTACGTTCAAAATCCGTGGGGAATAAGGGCTTTTTGTTAAAAAATAATCAGCAATCTTCGTCTTAGTGTTAATATTAATCTTAATATGTTAATCTTAATATTGTTAATTGTTAATTGTTAATATTAGAATATATCTATTTAATTGTATCCTTAATAGTAGTTTCTAGCTCAAATTTGATCCATCATACATGTAGTGGGAATAAAAACTACAAAAAACATAGAGTAAAGTTTAAACGCATGTCATATAGTTGTTAAAATAACAGTTGAGATATTAAAGTAATATAAAAACTTGAAATTCAAAATCAACACCAATGTTAAAACGAAAAACAATTCAAAGGCAAAAAACATGCCGTATTTGTCTTATAACTAATTGGTACGCCTAACGTAAGGTACAACCCTCTCAACAGTCAAAACCTGATCATTTTCATTAAAGGAAAAGTGAACCTGGTCACGGACCTTAATCCTAGCGGCTTTCATGAACTTCTTCCAAGAGGTCAAAGCATATCAAAAACCAGTCTTGCCTTTTCTTTCACGTCTTTCACGTCTGGTACCGTTGGTAATCTGCAATGGCGGATCCAGATGCGAAAATCTAACGGTCAAATCTTTTAAACCTTCATGAAGTCTAGCCATGCGTGAAACAGGATCAGGAATCCTCTGTATTGTTGTAAAAACAAAAGAATAATGGTTATTAAGTAAAAAATGGATAACATTTGATTTTTAGCAGTATGTAAAATTAATTTAAAACTTACAAAATGATCTTCACCAGCCATACGAACAAACTTTTTTACACCGCCATTTATTTCTTCATCATTTTCATTTTCAACATCAAGAGGTGCAACCTCAGCCTGAAAATTAAATGCATAACAAAAATTAAATTAACTTGTAAAAAGTGTAAAATTATGTACAAATATGACACTTACCTCATCGACCTCTACGTCTGAATATTTCATTTCAACTCCGTTTTTCCCAAAAACTTTTAAATGGAAAAAATTACCAAAAGATTTTGTAAAAAACATAAAACAACCATCCTTCAACTGTAATTGACTAACAATTACGTCAATACCAACGGAAAAACCTACTTTTCCGTCAAATGTTTTAATGAGAACGTTAAACGTGTTGTTGTCTGTAATAACAGTAGATATTACATCATTTGACGAATAATCATAGTGTTTTGGCAGGATACATTCTGGAATGACCTGTGGGGATGATAAAACCAAATCAGCAAACAGTAAATTTAATATAATTAAATTACTACATCAATACAATTGTAATAATATAGCTATAAGTTATCTTACATAAAATTGAGATGATGGAGGGAGCAGATACGTCCAAAAAGTGCTATGACTAACCCCATCAAGGAAAGAAGTTAACTTAAACGTAGCATAATCTATAGGATTAAATAGAACCAAACACCCAATGGTTAGTCGTAAATGGTCTACAACTTTAGACCAACCATGAAAAAAGAATATCTTTCCTTTAGAGGCGCTTAATCCAACATTAAATTGTCGGCCATCTTCTGTGATTATATCAACATTCGTAGGACATTTATATACACCCCATAGTGTGCACGCAGCGTCATCTGGAATACACTGATACAAAAAAAAAACAAAATGATTTATACTTATACTGAAAAAATCTTAACAATAAAATATTAACAAACTGTACTTAATATATACAGATAAAGAAAAAAAAATAAAGTTATGTAATAATTTGTCATTTACCATAATAAATTCGTCTGCCTTATTCATGTGCCTACAAAAACTGGGTAGTCTGAAACTGATTTATAGATTACGATGTTAATCAAGTGTAACATGTAAAGGTTAGCATGAGAAATAAAAAAATGCAACCAAAAGAGAGATTATACAAATGAAATACCTTGATGAACTTTCAGCCATACGAAATACCTACAATAAGAGGTTACATAAACAAAGCACGTCAGATGATTTTTATTTGAAAAATTAAACATTTATGATACATCATAATAAAAAACATGGTTACATTTATAAATGTGTAAGTGCATATATACAATATACAAAACAGTAATAAAGAACAAATATATACTTCTACATGATGTAATCAGTATGAACCATGTTCCGTTACAGTTCCAATCATTCATAAGGCAATATAAATTATTTGTACAACTAATGTTTCTATATAAATGTGTTAGTTTCTAACCACAAATCATTGATAAATAACATAGTGTAACATCTTTGTATTAGACACCAATTTTTTAATGAATAATAAGTATACAGGCCTACATGATTCAATAAATATGTTCATCGTTGGCATACATTTTCAATCAATCATTAGGCAATATGAGCAATGTTTAGAAGTAAGGTTTTTGTATAAATGTATTAGTTTCTACTCTACAAATATGTTCATCGTTGGCATCGTTGTAATATAACTCAATCAATATATAGGTCGACGATTAAAAAAGATTCAGTTAAACTACTATACAAAAAAAAGAAAAATCCCTAACAATTTAGACTCAATAATCTGCAGATCTTAATTTAACATTAAGTAAACCTAAAAATTAAGAGCAGAGGAATAACATATTAACAAATAAGTCCTAAGAATTTATACAACATCATAATTTCATAATTCTCATAAGCGACACAAAAATCTGTGATATTCAGATCAGTATAAGCCAATAAAAATGTAATAATCTGCAGATCTGAATTCAACATAAAGAAAACATAAAATCGAATATTGAGAGCAAATCAATCCATAATCAATAACATATGCTTACTTATGATATTCAGAGCAGATCAACACGAAATCGAATATTGAATCAAAAAACCTATTAAAAAAACCCTAAAATTTGCTACAGATGAAATACCATATAAAATAAGCATACCAGTGATAAATAATCGTACCTTCAATAAGTGTTGACAGATCGTTTGAATGCCAAATCCTTGTGAACAAACAGATATGATTGACAAATCGTTTGCCCTAAGAATCGATGAGAAGACACACCAGAAGTCATCTGGTTTTATAGATTTACGGCTTTTGCGATCAAAGATAATTAAACATGGGAATTGAAACATATTTTGGAAGATGATTCGAACAAAAATATGGAAAGTTGAATTCTCTTTCCAAGCGTTACAATCAATTGGAAAGGCGGTACAATCATAGAGAAAATTGGGAAGTGAATCGATGGATTGCCGCCCAAAGAAGAATTGTGTGTAATATTTAGTTGACAGGTGGCAAAAAGAGGTTTAAGCAAATGCCAAATGGCCAAAATTGTTTTGTTTTAATATAAGTAATAGATTCCAACATTATTAGCTTGAACTTTGCTTTTTGGTGATCACTAGGATTACAAACTCTTAATGTCTATGATACCAATGTAATGCGCTAATGTCTCTTCCTCATTATCATATCTCCAGAAAATAAATAGATCATTATGTCTGGTCTTCTTTCAGCTCAAAGTATATCTTTCTTTAATATTCGATTGCTTTAACATCATCAAGCAAGTCTTTATTAAGAGAAACGTGAATAAGAAGAATTGTGATGTACTCAGATCTTTTACTAGTTTAATTCCTTCGAGTAATTGCATGACATCTGTCAAGTCATAGGTCAAGCTTCACTCAAGATCAGGGCCGGCCCTGAGAATTTGTGTACCCTGTTCGAGCTCGAAAAAATGTGCCCTTAGGTCTTATCGAAATTAGGTATTGGGCTCACTAAAGGTCTAAACCTAATGCCAAACGGATTAATAACTAATCTAAACCATAAGAATAGTTTTGTAAGGGGGCCTATGTTGGTGTTTGCATGAGTGTACCCTATTAAAAAAATATTTTACATATACATATCGATTTTTTTAAAAATATACATATCGATATTTTTCTTAAAGAATCGTGCCACTCGAAATATTGGACCCTAGCTGGTGGTCCTCCCCGAGAGGCACAAAGCCTCTACCACCCCACCAAAGTGGTGATGTTAGACTAACGAATTATAACTTACATTGTTATGTTAGACTAACGAATTATAACTTACAATGCATTACATAAGAATCATGTTGTTCACTGTAACATTGTTATACTCCACTTATGAATCATAAATATACATAAGAAATCTAAACAATTTTCTGTTTACAGATCTGAATAGGATCTCGTGCCTAACAATCTTCCCCTTCCTGTTGACATAAAAATACAATCGGTGGGGCAAATTCCTCACAAAATAAAGAAACTATGAAAAACAATAACATATATTCAGTACTAGGTTAGAACCCTGTGTGTTACACGGGTTGAATAAATGTAATTTAATTTAATATATTAAGTAATAAAAAGGTAAATATATTTATAAAAAAAAACCCGTGTATTAGGTTGAATAAAACCATATATTACACATGTTGTAAAATATATAATTCAATCGGTTAAGAATAGGGGGAAGCGGAAAAAATAATGATTTGATATTGTGATTTAAAAGGAGAGAGGAGCAAACATATTATTATTTAATATGAGAGTAAGACGTTCTATTACTTTGAAATCTCATATATGACCTTTAACTTCATATATTATATTTACTCTTTTCTAGCTTAATTTAGTTAGCTTAAATATTATATATATATATATGAAGAATACTATTGTGTATAAAAAAATAGAAAAATAAAAACAAAAAAAGGGTAAAAATAAATTTAAGCTTAAAATGTGTTATATTAAAATATGAAAATAGAAAAATAAAAACAAAAAAAAGGGTAAAAATAAATTTAAGCTTAAAATGTGTTGTATAAAAATATGAACATATAAGAAAACTTAAAAGTTAAAAAAAAAAGTGTAAAGTGACTATTTATTAGATTGTTTTTAATAAATTGGGTATTTTTGATATTTTAACTATTTGTAAGGACATATATGATATTTTTGGTTTTTGTAAGTGTATATATGATATTTTTCATTTTTTGCTGGGAATATATGAAATTTTTCAAGTTTGTAAGGGTATATATGAAATTAATCCTATTATTATTAATAAAAGGAATGATAAATTAAAAGATTAAAGATTAACCGATTAAGTGATAATTAAATAAATAAGCATTAGGGATTTTTAATCTACCTTGATAGTTTTGATTGAACATGCATGATAAATTCATAAGTTATCATTAATAACATTGAATTTCATCAATAACATTGAATTTCATGGGATAAACCTCCTAAAATTATAAAATAAAAAACAAAGTCACCAAAATTCACAACAACAAAACTTGGGAAAAGTTGAATTAAAGGAATATTGGATTTTAATAATCTCAACTATTCGCCGTTAGCCGCTAACAGTTTCAATTTCAAAAAAATCACCACTAGCTGTCCCAACTATTAACATATTGGCTTCCAATGGACCCTGACTAACAGAACCCTAATGTTGTTAGTCTCCGATCGGCAGAAAAATGTTTTTAGCTAGAAAAAGGTTCCTAAAGGTTCGATCTAAGGTTACAAAAAGGTTTGGGATGAAAATGTTGAGTTTTCCAGCCAAAAACTTGAGTTTTCAAGACAAAAAGAAGTTTTCCGACGATGAAAGAATTTACGGCGACCTCATAATTGGGGCTTTTAGTAGAAAAATGTTCCTAAAATAAGTAATAAGGTTACAAACAGGTTTGGGACAAAAAATGAGTTTTTCGGCCAAAAGGAGTTTTTTTGGCCAAAAACGTTTTTCTAGCGACCGGAGATTAACGGCGTTAGGGTTCTGTTAGTCAGGGTCCATTGGAGGCCAATATGTTAATCGTTGGGACTGTCAGTGGTTATTTTTTAAGTTAGGACTGGTGGCAGCCAACGACGAATAGTTTTTATTATTGAAATCCAATATTCCCTAAAGAAAGATGCAACTATTTTGATTCTTTTTTTCTCACTTTTACTACTTTATGTGCGTTACTTATTTAAAAGAAAAGTCTTGGTATCAATACATGCATCTCAACCCAATGGAAAAATGTCCCTATTTTATTTCTTTTATTACATAACCTTGTGTATTGTACGAGTTGAATAAATATAATTTTATATACCAAATAATAAAAAAAGTTATATATTTAAAAACTCTATGTATTATATAGGTTGAATAAATGTAATTTTGTATATTAAATACTAAAAAAGTTATATCATTAAAAAAAACCTCGTGTATTGTATATGTTGAATACATCTAATTTTATATACCAAATAATAAAAATGTTATATCTTTAAAAACAATGTGTATTACAGGGATTGAATAAATGTAATTTTGTATAGCAAATAATAATAAAAATATATCTTTAAAAAAGCCTTGTGTATTACACAGGTTGAATAAATGTAATTTTATATATTAAATAATAAAAAAGGTTATATCTTTAAGAATCACGTGTATTGTACGGGTTGAATAAATGAAATTTTATTTATCAAAAAAATTTAAAAAATACATCTTTAAAAACCCTGTGTCTTGCATGGTTTGATTAAATTTAATTTCATATACTAAATAATAAAAAAATTATATTTAAAAAAACCCCGTGTATTGCACGGGTTGATTAAATTTAATTTTATATACCAAATAATAAAATGGATAAATATAAATAGAAAACAAAACAGTAAAAGCTAAAAAGATAAAATTATTACTTGTATTTTCATTTATAATTTTACATTAAAAATCTAAAACATTATTAGATGCAATGAGTTACTTATGCTTATTTTATTATAATTCAATTTTATTAATCCATATTATAAAGTAAAGACATGATAAAGATAAATGGTAAAAAATAGTAAAAGATATAATTCATAGATTAAAATAATATATTTTTTATTTAAATCTTATTAACAAATTATTATCTATATATGTTTGTTTAGGATAGAGTAAATAACGTTTTTGGGCCCTGTGGTTATATCACTTTAACTATATTACCCCAAAATAAGAATTTTTAGCATATCTGCCCCCATGGTCTCTATAACTAACCATTTTGGCCCCTAAGTCTAACCATTTTGGCCCACATGGTCTCTATAACTAACCATTTTGGCCCTCATGATCTCTAGACTTAGGGGCCAAAATGGTTAGTTATAGAGACCATGGGGGCAGATATGTTAAAAATTTTTATTTTGGGCTAATATAGTAAAAGTGATATAACCACAAGAGCCAAAAACGTAATTTACTCTTTAAGATATATTCTTTATTTGAATCTTATTAACAAATATTATCTATATCTATTTGTTTAGGGTAAAAGATAAAAAGATAAAATTTATGGATTAAAATAATATATTTTTTATTTAAATCTTATTAACAAATATTATCTATATCTATTTATTTAGGCGGGAAAAAATTTTGTAGATCATCTCATAGAGCGACATGTGTCCCCCATATAATTTACTTTATTATATGTATAGATTCTTCAATTTTATCTTATTATGCCTTCAGATGGGGTAGCCTCTTTATCCTCCATAATGGTTTACTCATCTTTTTTGACTCTGTTGCTGCTCCTTATCTTTGATTTTGACCAAAGAGACCTGATCATTGAACTTTACCAAATAGAATCTCTGAAAGAATAGGGATATGATGGCAAAAGAAAATATGTGACTTTCGGTGCACATATTTTATGATATTAGGTTCCCAACTCGCGAATGAGTCATACACTTCTCGTGTGTATCGGTGGGTTAACAAAGCAAAACCACCTTCAATGATAGCAGACAATTGGAAATTTAATTATTTAAGAGTTATGTTCTTCTTGTTTAAAGTTTCAATATAACAGAATCCCAAGATTTCTAAATTCAAGGGTATCTAATATACGCATGTTACGGTATATTTAGCTCATGTTCATGTTGTAGCACTGAACTCTATGCATGTTGGTAAGTGGCAAACACTAGTCACTAGTCATCATTTCTATAAAAGTGTGAGGCGCACACATCACATCGTTATATGAGGTTCATAATTTCTTCATCCCTTTGGTTGCTTTTACATACTAGTCTCCTATAAACCCCAACTTTGACCCCGAAGTACATGAGGCGCTATCGCCTCACGTGCCTTTTTAGACCAAGCTAGTCATACAACTGAACAAACTGAACCATGTAACCTTTAATATGCATTGGCATTTGCCAATTTACAAATGAATCTTACAAAAATTCCAAAGAATCCACATGTTCACAATCAATTAATAATGTGACAATATATGCTAAATCACCTTTTGATCCAGTCCAGAATGAAAAGTACATTGAGGCAAGAACTCGAGCGGGGAAGGATATGCATCAAGCATAGAAACCTTGCTATTAATGTGTTCTTGAACTTAAGCATTTGTACTAACATTTAACCGTTTGGTCTTGAGTCCAGTTGACCAAGTGTTATCTTGAAGAAAGACGTTATCGCAAACATTGATATGACTCGGGAAACCATCTAGCCAATACCCGATACTTGATACTCACAATAAGTGCAAAGATATAGTAGCATGGAAGATGCAATAACGCAACAATTAAGTACCTGCACGAGTCATATTTCAAAGATTTTAAGTAGAATATGGTAGGAAATAGAGTAATCTTATGGACCTGAGTCAATACACCTAATCTACTTGTAATGGTGATAATCGGCAAAAAAATAGAAACAGTCCTTTCAACATGAAACTTTCCTGACAAGGAAAGTGTGTCGGCGCATTCTAAAAAATCGCTTGTATAACATAACAGCACTCTTGTAACACTGCTAATAGCTTAATTTCAAGATGTTTTAGAATGAATACATACCATAACGGAGCATTTTGCGCGGATAAGTCAAGAAACGGGTATGGCCACCTGGAAGAAAGAGAAATATGGTATAAGGCGCGTCAAAATAAAATGAGACAATTTCATATATACCCCCACAAACTTGCAAAATATCATATATACCCTAACAAAGTAGTTGAAATATCGTATATACCCAATTCATTAAAAGACAGTTTAATAAAAGACAATTTTACCCTTATTTTTCAAAAACTTTGAAATCTCATATATGACCTTTAACTTCAAATATTATATTTACTCATTTTTAGCTTAATTTATTTAGCTAAATATTATATATAGAGAATAAATACCATTGTTTATGGGAAAAAATAAAAATAAAAATGGCTAAAAATAAATTTAAGCTTAAAATGTGTTATATAAAAATAAGAAGTTAAAAGATGAGCATATATGAAAACTTAGAAGTTAAAAAAATAAGGGTAAAATGATTATTTACTAGATTGTTTTTAATAAATTGGGTATATTTGATATCTTTACTATTTTGTAAGGAAATATATGATATTTTTAGTTTTAGTTGGGTATATAATGAAAATTTTCAAGTTTGTAAGGGTATAGATGAAATTAATCCAAATAAAATTATGTTGACAATGCATATGGAATAAAAAAGGCCAATACATACCAAGTTTGGACACAGGCATGAACAATCCAGTTAAAGATCACATAAAAGGCGGTAAGGAAGATAAAGTATGAAATTCTGAACCATGGGAAACGCTGAAACAAGTGTTTTCAACGAAGTACGATACTAATTAACACAAGTTAAATAAGCACACAGGAAAATAAAAAAGAAAATAAATGGAAAGAAATTTACCAGGCTATTCAAGGCTGTTTCCCCGAGAAGGAAAACGAGATTAAGTGAATGTGCAAGAACTGTCAACTGGCATGATGATGAAAATCAAAATATTCAAAGTTTAAAAAAGATAACGGAAATGAAGTGATCAGACTAAGGCGCATACATTAACGACCGTATGCAACGACTTGATCTATATATGATGTCTAGTTTGTCCTATGAAAGTTACAGTGTTTGGTTTGACCAATAGCTTAAGTGGATTACTTGTTGAATATCAAATATCATCAGTTTGTTTGTATCCAAGTCTAAAATCAAGTGAAATGAAAATAGAAATTGTTGATAATGGAAAAAAGTGCAAGTTTTTAGGAATCAAGAATACAGAGATACGAGCCTATAGAACGGATCCTGTTCAAGTGAGGTCGTGGAAAAAAGAACAAGTACTCACAAAATTCATTGGATATTCATTAATGGTAAGAAATGGTACGATCACAAGCCAATAAACAGAATCCGTTAGCATCGTTGCCCCAGCAGTAATCTGTGTACAACAAACAAGTAAATCTATAGCTAAAACACAAGAAACTCAATTTATAGATTACATATCTAACATCTATTCATCTAATATACCAAATTTGTTTTTTTTTTCTTGTAATGAGATTAATAAACCATAAAAACAAACGGAAACGTATCTTGTTCTTTATAAAGAAATTCAGAACTTTTAGATGGTTGATATACCTGGAAAAGAATTTGAAATATATAGCCCCAAAAGGCAGCACTTTGCAAGAAACAACTTCCTCCCTGTTGACGTGACGCATTCTCCAAATCTTCGTGATTAAGAGGCTCATAAATTGCTTGCTGTGCATCTACATCTAAGCTACAAACAGTAAGCATCTTATGCTGCCAAAACAATCCATACGCTGAAAGCAGTGACCCAAACTGCAAAAGAACTTGAGGACATTTGTTAGCTCAAATAGGCTAAACCACGTAAACTTCATGCCAATTGAAGCACAACGTGGATACTTTTTTGTATGAATCGGTCTATGTGATATAATATAATTAAAGAATCTGTAGCATTGTTAACTGAAACGAGAACTCGGGGATGGAAAAGACATACCGCAAAATAAAAAATAACCAGAGTAAAGGTCCACCTAGTCAAAAAAATTAAAAAAAAAATCACGAACTTGCAGTACACGTATGCATAAATTTTGTGAATGACACCAATCATACATATATACATATTCTGAAAATATACATAGTTACTTACTGAGTATAATAATAAAATAAGTCGGTGCCAGCTTTAACAACATCAGCGGTGCTAGCAATAAAAAGCAAACAAAACGCAAGGATTCGGAAAGCTAGCAACCAAGCAGGGTGTATCTCCTTGACACACGGCATCCATGCTTCACGATCATACAAATCCCAATCCCTTTCTAGCCGAGTTGTCTCTTTGTAAGTTTTTGAATGGTGTGAACCTTCGTATCTCCAAATTAGAAACAATGCTATAAGTATTGAGCCAAACACCCATATTGAACAAAGTAAGAACTTTAAGTTCATCCAGTATTCTAGGCTAGTAGTATCATTAGGATCCACCATCCTGTTAAAAGCACACAGAGCTATGTTAAAGTTAGTATGAAGCTTAAGAACTCCTAGGAACATTCTTATAACAAAATGTACATGAATCTTAACTGAACAAGTACACTTGTGAAAGTTTTACAAGATGTTGAAGAAGGTGGCATTCATTGTAATTACAGATAATATATTCTATTAAAAGTTTAGATTCCAATAAAGAAGATAAAGGATACAATATGCACATTTTGATCAGTTGATTCAATCATTGTAATTAGATTTCATGACAACACAACCAATTACAAATAAGGGGCAGGTAAACAGGCCAACAAGTTGCGCCGTAAGGCTGGACGGTATGGGGACCGTCCAGCAACGTCACCGTGCCTCCTCTCCATTTCCTGCCCTCCGTCGCCGTGCCTCCTTCGTCGCCATCGTCGGGGTTGAGACGCCTTGGACGGGCCTCCCCCTCTCACACACATATATACATACAACATATACATACATATACATATATATTTTAGGCCCATCCTTAATTTCCTTACCTCCATCCTCTTTGCCCCATCCTCACACCCAATCTATGTGGCGCTTACGTGGCGGATCATCCTCCAAGGATGGGCCATCACCATACTGCATAGCCTAACCCCCTTTTGAATAGCAAAACGGATCCTACTACTAAAGACAAAGCTATGGCCTATGGGTCCGTCCAATCATTGACTTGTAAATTAAACAGATTTCAGAATAGAGCATCATGCTACTAAACATCAATAGACACAAGCTTAATGACATGTCTGTCATATAATCCAAATCAATCTTCCCCGAGTCTTCAAAATCCAGCTACAAACATATGATAAAACTCAAATTCAAATCAAAACAAACAGATAAACAGCACTTTCAACTAGCTATTAACAGTTAAAATCACACATCGAAATCAGTGGTCAAAACTCATAATAAACAGATGAAATATATATAAAAAGTAGCTGAAATCATACATTGAAAAAACTAGTAATAACACAGAAATCAAAACGAACAGATTGTAGGATCGATTGATGAAGATATGGTGTGAAATGTGAAAGAAAATGACCTAATAGTTCTTTCTTGAGATTGTAAGAATGGTGAAGATCGAAGGTGTTGTTAAAGGGATGTGGAATCTGAAAGGCGACTCATGATTCTGAGGATCCTTTTGTGGTCAATGAATGGACTCGTGGACAATATCGATTTGATCTGCTCCTTATATTTATTAAATAAATAAATAAATAAATGGAGGACCATGGTTGGTGACACTTGGTGGTTATATTCCAAAAAGTTAATTTTGATTAAATGTTTCCATTACGAATTTGGATATACATTATACATGTCGTTACCAAAATCCACGTGGATGGACCAAAACCTAAGACGGTAGTGTGATGAGCTCGTTCACCTCCAAGATCTACGTATAAGATAGTGGTTACTCATTAGATTTTTTTTAATGGTTACTAGCGAAATTCACTACATCGGGATACACTCGCCTCTGAATCGAAGAAAACTCATACCTACGGTCAAAGCCCGTGAACACTCACCCGAAAGCATGACGGTGTGGTGAGGTAAAACCGTTCAGTTCACGGATCGAACTAGCGATCACCGCCTACTCGCCTAATCTCTCAACATCACCAGGTGCCGCAGAAACTAAATGGTGGGGGCATTAATCGAATCTGGATCACTTGGAACACTAGATCTCTCCCTTATAATTCCATCACTAGCTCATTGGCGTTAGATCATTTATGTTCCACTCTTTGTCTTTATCCATATCATTTAATTAACTTTGATTTATTGGCTGGGATTAATCTCAACTCATGAAGTATTTATAGATAGTCCCACCTTTTGCTAACATGAATTATTACTTTTCAAAAAACTTTGACTTTTTTGGTTTCAAATGTAATGTTGAAACGTATTTATTTTTTTATGGCTTTTCGTTGTACTATTTTTGTGAGGTTAATGCTAATATAAAGTCATCAAAAGTCATCAAAACTGAGTGTTACAAATTTTAACACCCCCATGGTATCTACGTTTCAAATATATTGCAGAGCACAGACATTTACGGTCAGTTTTGTAAACAAGCACAAATTCTAAAATTGACAATTAAATACATAAATAACATTCTCACTCCATTTAGGTTGTTGCAACTTCTAATTGTACGGTATTTCAATTAGCAGGGGCGGATGTACCATATAAGAAGGGGTAGCCTCCGCTACCCCTTGGCGATCCGGCGGTAGTGTAAATTTTGGAAAAATTTGACATTTTTTTAACGTTTGTTCGATTTCGTTACCCCTTTCTTTTAAGACGTTACCCATATGAAAGTTTTCTAGATCCGCCACTGTCAATTAGTATTGCCCTACCCCTACACCATAGACATGGATAAAAGGATTGATCACTCGGCCGTCATACCTAAATGAAACCAATATATGGGCAAATGATATATACCTTCAAGCTCGTGAAACATCATTATGGTTTTTTGCATGGCTTGTTACGAACGTGACCCGCAATTTATGGGCAATTGATATATACCTTCAAGCTCGTGAACCTTTCGTAAACAATGGAAGGAAATGATAAGTTGTTTATGTGATTGTGTTTTATATTGGGAACCACCGACAATTTGTGCTTATTATAACACGTTTTTTTTTTTTTTTTTTTTTTTTTTTTTTTTTTTTTGTAGAAAAATGAGCATTCGACTTAACGACATTAATTACGATAGAGATTATTTCACATTAGCATTCAACTTAGGCTATGGGATATGGGGTTTGGGTTGGGGCGTGGTCCTTGGGGCTTGGGTTTTAAGCCGGGTGTGGGGCAGGGGAAACAAGCTGACATTAGGGCTGTGAATGACCAAACCAAAATAGCCGTTGGGCTAGCCGTTGGCCGACGGCTATGTTTAAAAAAATATATATATTTTTTCACTATAAAACTCACATTTTTCTTCCATTTTTTACCACATTCAACCACATCTTCTATAATCATCTTCAATTCTCCTTCTACAAAACGAAAAAAATGCATCCTTATAACCGTGCTTATGACCCGAACAACCCGTATGCATTCCAAGAAAATAATCCTAGCCTACCACCCAATCGTCCAATGCCTCGTCCATTTTTCATACACTCTTCTATGCCCGTTGAAGCGAGTTATGCATCGTATATCGGGAATCGTGTGTTTACTAACTTCCCACACACCGACGATTCGATACCTACCCCGTTTACACAATCGCCCATCAACCTTTCACCAACCTCCATCGACCTTTAACAAACCGAAACCGTCCCCGAAACTCAACCACCCAACGATGCTCTTTCCGCATCGAAACCCATAAAAAAGAGAAGTCATAAGAAAAAAACCGAGGCGGATAAAACACTTGAAACCGTCAAACGAAAACAACAAAAATGGGTCGTTGCTGAAGAAGTTGCATTGGCGAGGGCTTGGTGTCAACAATCTCAACATCCAAGTTTAGGTATTCTTAAACTTTGTTTTTATTAATGGTTATTTTTTATATAACTTTGTAATATATTAACTTTTGTTTTTATTAAAATAGGAAATTCTTAACATCGAACCGCCCTGTGGGAAGCGGTTAGTAGAGTATTCCATGAAGAATTGGGAAGGGAGGCTTATCGTGAAAACGATAGCTTATCCTCGAAGTGGAGCGAGATTAGCACCCAACTTACAAAATATAGTGGTTTTTTAAATAAAGCAAAGCAAAACCCAAAAAGTGGTGAAAACGAAGCCGACATTGTGACAAATGCATTGGTCACATTCAAATCAAATGTAGGGACTGACTTCCGTTTCATGCATTGTTGGGAGATTTGTAAGTTCCATCCAAAGTGGGCGAATATCCCCATTGGTAGCGAAAGTAACTCGTCTTCCAAGTGGGCGAATATCCCCAATCTGATGCACGAGATCAAGAGTTTGAGGACCTTTTGGATGATTCGCCAAGCCCAAACCGGCCTGAGTATGGAAGAGATGTCGCAAAAAGGCGTGCTCAAAAATCAAGATCTGGTACGGCATCGCCTTCAGCTGGGAGTTCGGGCTCGCGTAGGGGAATATACAGCGATTAGTTGGATGACATTTTATGCAAATTGGATACATTCAACGTATTCCAACAACAAAGGGCCGAAATACGAAGGAGCAAAGAAACTAGAGATGCCGCTAGAGATGCTCAGAAACAAAGACGGGATGATTTGAAATTTTTATCCCAGCCCATTGATCACCTAGAGGGTGACGAGTTACAACTAGTCTTGGGTTTGAAAGGAGATAAAAAACAAATATAAACGTTAGGATTTTTTTTTGTAATTTTCTTTATTTAAAAATATTAAAAAAATTAATTTTGTTGTTTTAAATTTGTTGTTTTAAAAAATATTCAAGTAGCCCAGCAAAGCCCACCAAACCCACGCCCCACCATACCGTGTTGAATGTGGGTCAGCCCATGTCTGCCCCTCCCCCCAAGCCACGTGTCAACTCATGCCCCAACCCAAGCCCAACCCCCGCCCCACCATACACCACGGTCTTAACGACATTAATTACGATAGATATTATTTCACATTAATTACAATAGCCATTAGCACTTTCAAAAATGTTGAGGACGTAACTTTTTTTTTTAACTGAAGTGACATTTTCCACCAAACTATAAGAAAGAAAATAAGTGTTAACTCTTAAAATAAATCCCTACATCTTCCTTTTTGTTATCTTTTAGAGCATTCACATTCATTCCATCAAAATTTGTGTGTAGAGTTTTTATATTATAAAGAGTATAAAAAGTGGTTATGAGTAGAGGAGAGAGAAAATGTTACAGTTCATCTGTATATTTGGGGGGACACTGTTCACCCCCTATAATTTTTTAATATATTTTGAAAGTGGTTTTTTTTGGGTAAAGATATTTTGAAAGTGGTTGTGAGTGGAGGAGTGAGAAAAAGGTAATGATAAAGGTATAAAAAATATTATTTAATTGAAAAGGAGAGAGAAAATGTAGTGTTTTTTAGTGTAATTTAAGGTGAAAATATGATGGAGTGGATGTAAATGCTCTTAACAACATTTTTTACGCACTAATATCATATAGCCTTATACTTCCAGAATTTGAACTTAACACTATTTTTGTAGAAGTAAACACCATGGCCGGCTAAATGGTGATTAAAGCAAAGCATGTGCTTGTGTCCAACATTTTTTAGGGCCTCCAATTTCAATATTGGGTCATTTCTAATATATGTATAAAGAAACACTGACCTGAACGGTAGGTTTCGACTAGGACTTCAACTCTTGGCAATCCGAACAGCTGACTGCAAAACAGAACACTGATAGGACTCGTTACAGGAATGGGGTTATTCCTGTAACCACCCTCCGGCGTGAGAATAAGTCTCGGTTTGGGAGTAAAGAATATGTGTAGAGAGAGAGAGAGAGAGAGAGTAAACGAGAGCAGAATGTCCATACCTTTGATGTTTACATCTATTTATAGTTTACCATTAGGGTTTCCTCTAACTTAGGATGGGCTCCGATAAGTTAGGGATTTGCATGATCTTCCAAAAAGATTGGGGATTCGGTTACGTGGTTTATCCATGCAGAATAGAAGATTCTAGAATAACATGTGTAATTATATATTTATAATAAAATAATAGGTAATAACCGGGTCGGGTTAGCCGTTCCGGGTCATACCTCGTCAATGTAATTTGGGTGATAAAAATTGTAGATTAGTATATTGAGACTTGATTACTTAGGTAAGTTAGGACTTAAGTAAGACTTGATTTAGGACTTAAGTAAGACTTGATAAATAGGTGATGCATAATATATGTTCTTTATTACCTTACATAACTTTCATGTCAAACATAATTCAAAAGTATGATTTAACATGTCCAAAATGGTTTGAGCTAGATTCTTTAACAATTATATTTGAGTAAATTACAAGTTTTGTTCTTTATGTTTGTCCTAAATTTCAGGTGCTGTCCTTTACCTTTAAAATTGATGAGTTTTGTACTTAATGTCTTAAAATCCTGCACGTTATGTCCTTTAGAGTAAACCCAGTTAAATTTTTTTTTTAAATCTGATCATCTAAGGGTATTTTTGTCTTTTTACCTATATTTATTATTATTATTATTATTAAAAAATACTATTATTATTATTACTATTATATATATATATAAATCATACATCTGAATATCTGATTCTCCCATCTCTCTCTCTCTCTCTCTCTCTCTGCAAGGTCTAGCTCTCTGCTTCTCTCTCTATCTCTACCACCATCAACCACCGCCTCAGCCACTATCCACCACTGCAACCATCATCCCCGCCGGCCACCCCTGCAATCACCATCCACCACCCAACTCTATCTCTCTATCTATACCCATCTACCTCCGATTTGCAACTGTGTAAACACATCTCGAATAAACAAACTCAAATCCTCTTTAGCAGATCCAGGAGCAGGATGTGAGAGAACAATAGCGTTGGTTGACGAAGAACACCGGAACGAAGCAACAGTGTCAATCTATATTCAGTTTAACAAACAACTGATACAAATTTAAACTTTATCAAGATTAATACTCGAACCAGTTATGATTTAAAATCAAAATCTACAACAAACACTTTGAACAACAACATATCAGATTCATCTTTGTGTCTCTTTAAATCTTCATCTAGTCATTCAAGTTCTGCATTCAAGCTCTACAAGAAGAGAGAGAAAGAGAGTAACATAGAGAAAAACCAGATCCGGGTCTCTACTTGCCACGAATCTCCACCACCGTCAAACCCATATCGATATCGGAACCGAGACTTCAACCATCAAACTCCACCACTGTCAACCGCCATACCGCGACTTCAACCATCAAACATATCTTTTTCAAACAACCGATCATCAACCACTGTAACCGCCTCAACACTTCTAGATCTAGATTCGAAGAGCCAAACGTACAAAACACACATGATTAATCGATCGATAACAGACTACATGGATTTGATTGGGAAATTAGGGTTTTTTGGATTGGGAATTGGGGGTGATTGGTTGTGTGGGGGAAGAGGGTAGGTCTGTGGGTGACAGAGATGAGAGAGAGTAGAGAGAGAAGGGGAGTGTGTTTAGAGAGTGACAAAGAGATGAAATTGATACTTAGTATTTTAATAGGTGAAAAAGACAAGTATACCCTCATGTGCCTCGCACATGATCTGATTTAACAGAAAAAAATAACTGGGTTTGCCCTAAAGGACATAACGTGCAGGATTTTGAAACATTAAGTACAAGACTCGTCAATTTTAAAGGTAAAGTACATCGCCTGAAATTTGAGACAAACATAAAGGACAAAACTTGTAATTTACTCATTATATTTAGAAAAGGGCCTTGGATTTTTACGTTGTTTAAGGCTTCTAAAATTGTTGAGGCGTAAACACCATACTACTAGACCATTAGTTCATTAGTAGTTATTTTTTTAACGACATAATCCAAAAAAATGCATTCACCGGAAACGGGATCTCCTATCTAGAATAGAATCAAAACCTAACAGACTCGAAAAAATAGCCTCTTTAGTTATTTGATGCCCCATTGAGTTTGCATTCTCTTGTTCACTGAGTTCATATTTGCTTTGCATATGTCTTCTTCTTTAAGCCCGCCAAAATAACACACTCTTTTGGTAAAACTAATAACATCTATATCAAATTTTATAATTGAAGAAGAGAATCGTTATGATACGTTTAAAAAAAGTCAATGATCTACAAGCTATGATTGCAAGAATCTACCAAATTGAAGAACTTGTATGTCAACAAATAGAGTCTGTAAAGAATGTAATTAACGTCTTATATGTTGGTAGCGAACATGACTTGGAGCAACTTCCGTTGAATTTTATATATATTTATATTTCAACTTATAATGAATTTACATAAAATATATTTGAGTGTTTTTGATATCTCTCAGCTAACCATATTGTTATTAGGGTGAACGGGGCGTAAACGGGGAGGGGAGCGTCAGCGGGGAGGCTGTTTGCCAAGGGGGGCACACTGCCGCCAGCCCCTATTCACCGCAAGAGGGGAGCCAAAATGGTGGACTAGTCACCGCATGGAATGTTTGGCATTTTTCGTTTATTAATTAATTATTATTTTGTTAAAATGGAGGCTAAATGGAATGTTTGTGGGTGCGGAAAAATGGAATGTTTGTAATTTTATTTTGGAGTAAATTACAAGTTTTGTCCTTTATGTTTACACCAAATTACATGCGCTGTCTTTTTGGCCAAAATTTTACAGGCGGTGTCCTTAACCTTTCAAAATCTTGCACGTTTTGTCCCCTAGGCCAAACCTTGTTAGAAATCTCAGTTAATTTTTATACATGAGGGCACAATGGTCTTTTTATCTCTCAACCCTTTCATTTATAACCCCCACCACCTCAAGTGCAGTTTTATCGCCACAATCTTAAGAAGTCCCCTATTTCTGATCTGGGACATCGAAAAGATTCGATTTTGAACCCGGGTTTTGAAAAAGTTTCGATTTTGAATCCAGGTTTCCAAAAAAGATTCGATTTTGAATCCGGGTTTTCAAAAAGACTTGATTTTGAATCTGGGTTTGCAAAAAGTTTCGATTTTGAATCCGGGTTTGCAAAAAGTTTCGGTTTTGAATCAGGGTCAAGAGTTACTGCTCAAGAAACCGTCTCCGGTGGCGGTGGTAAAACAAGAACCACCACAAAGTTTGGTACCGCCATCCCACCACCACTAGTACCAGGTTATTTGTGACAAGTTATTCGCTGCGGCTGAGTTAATGCTCTCTGGGAACCAATTATTATCTGTGAACAGAATTACTCCACATTTTAATGGCATGTTCAAGATGGGAGCTTATAAAATGTTTTCTGAAGTTTCTCCGGTTATTCAGTTTAAGAATTTCACTTCAAACCAGACACTTCTTGAGGCTCTTGGAGATACGAAAAACATTCACATCATCGATTTTGATATCGGGTTTGGTGCGCAGTGGGCGTCTTTCATTCAAGAACTTCCGATTACAAACAATGGTAGTGATGGTGGAGGATTGAAGAGATGGATTGAGGGTTGGTGAGGGTTATAAATGAAAGGGTTGAGAGATAAAAGACCATTGTGCTCTCATGTGCATTGCACATGACAAAAAATTAACTGAGATTTCTAACCAGGCTTAGTTTAAATGACAAAACGTGCAAGATTTTGAAAGGTTAAGAACACCGCCTGTAAACTTTTGGTTAAAAGGACAGCGCCTGCAATTTGATGTAAACATAAAGGACAGAAGTTGTAATTTACTCTTTATTTTGTTAAAATTAATTTGTTTAATTTATTAATTAATTAAAAAAGAAAAAAAATAGTTTCCCTCATGAGGGGTGCACCCCGTATGTTTTTTAGCAAGAAGGGAGTTAGAGAGGAGAAATGACATGGCATCGTACGATTCAGTTAAAGAAGGTTGAAGAAACGAATGAGAACCAAATTCTATGGCGTATTGGACCTGCCTTGTATAGACGTTTTTTTTTTTAATTTTTATAAAACTTGCTAAGACTATAAAAGTGTTCGTAATAAAAAAATATATTCTATATGCTACATAGAGCTCTATACGAGTTGTATAGACCTACACGTGACGTGTTAACCAGCCGCTAGATTAGATATGACATCAACAACTTTTTTAAAAATTGAAAAGGCTACATGTGTATACATGACGTATAGAGAGTGTTCAAATGAAAATGAGGGATGTTTAAATACCATATCCCTTTAGCAAATATACAAAGCATTATTTTCTCCTAGTACGATCATCATTTAAGGAGAACTCCATTGTCAACTAAAATTAAAGTCTACAATCTATTTTTATATTAATCCTTTCATAATCAACTAATTACAATACAAATTCAAATGATAAACTATTTTAGGTCTGATGAAGTCACTTTATAGTTTTTATGTAAATGAAGTTTTTGAAAACGTAGGATAAATGTTAGTGATTTTTAGGGTGGAGGGTATAGTCAAACAACTTAGGCTGTTTGAGTGAAATTCTATCCAATAGTATTATGCCATGTCAACTCCCTATTCTACTCCTCATTTTACACTCAATCACTAGGTATAGTCAAACACCCCTCAATTAAAAAAAAACATGATTGGTTGAGCCTCTCTCTCCTCTCATCACTCTCCCCCCTCAATCGGTGAACACTCACCGAAATTCACTACCTCTCTCCAACTCAAACACCCAACTCAATATAGTGGGGGTGGTCACCGATCGGTGACTCCACTCAAACACCCTTATACCCTCCACCCTTAGATAGTTTGGGGAGGTGTGCAGGTCGTGCATTCGCCTAGGTGGGCTTTGTGAGTGCTAATTTTTTAGTTATTTTTAAGATGACACATGCACGTTATTATGTTGTACTCTCTTCTTTCTTTCCTTTTCTACTAATGTATGTATATGAGATATTTTGTGTTCGTAATAAACTATCATGTCACATGGAATAAAGTACTAAAGTTTGTCACCATTTTACCCTTCTTAACTCTTACTTAAAGGTGGAAATTACTAAGTATATTTGTTTGTCTTTTATTTATTTTATAATCTTCAGAGAAAAATGCCCGGATAGTCCCTGTGTTTACCTCATTTTCACCTTTAGTCCCTAACTTTCTAAAATTACAGTTATAGTCCCGAACTTTTGCAATTTCGTTCCCGGATAGTCCCTGACGCGGATGGAGGTTAGTTTTTGGTATTAAGTGGATGTGAAATGACCAAAATACCCCTACTGTTAAATTAATACCTAAAGAGTTTAAAAAATATAATTAATATTAAATAATTTTGTGGGACCCACCATCAACCTAACCCACCTCATCTTCCCCATCTTCACCACCACCACCATCTCCACCTTTCACCAACCACAGTCATCCACTCCTTTCTTTTATTTCTAAACTCACACCTCTTCCGCTAACAGTCACATTCTCAACCTGCAAAAGTAATCCGATTGTCATCCGCAGTCACATCGTTTTTCTGCTCATGAACAGTCATCGCAATGTCTCCGGCAATCAGTATCAGAAGTGGCGGTAATAGTGATGATGGAAGGGTGGAACGGGGCTGGTGGTGCCGGAATGATGGCGGTGAACGGGACTGCTACCCCTACCTCCGGTGAATGTTCGGTGTAGATCAAATCATCACCAAAAACCCCTCATCCCTTTCCAACAATAACCATCTTTACACCCCACAAACTCCACAAAAACACTAACTTTTCAACTTCAGTTTCAGGAATCTGCAATGCCATTATAGAAGGAGCTGATCCATCTCTCCAAGCATTAATTGCTATTCGATGAGGAATGGTCCTGTTCTGGCAGGTTTTTGTACATATAATATTTCAAGTTTAATGTTTATCATTCTGCTATCTTGTTAATTTAATTTGTAATTAAGGGTGGTGGTGGTGGTGATGGTGGTGGTGGTGGTGGTGAAGGGTGGGGAAGATGAGGTGGGTGGGGTTAGGGGTGGGTCCCACATAAATTATTTAATATTAATTATATTTCTTTTTATCTTTTTAGGTATTAATTTAGCAGTATAGGTAATTTTGTAATTTCACATCCACTTAACACCAAAAACTAACCTTCATCCGTGCCAGGGACTATCCGGGAACGAAATTGCAAAAGTTGAGGACTATAGTTATAATTTTATAAAGTTAGGGACTAAAGGTGAAAAATATGCAAACTACAAGGACTATCCGGGCATTATATAATAGTCTAATTTACAACACACTTAGGCTGTATATGGTTGTACTCTAAGCTTAAAGTGTGCTCTCTGCAGTTTTGGTGTTGTATCATATGTTCATTTGGTTGTAACCTTATCCATTTACATACCCATTTATTCCTAGCCAAACACACACATGTAGAGAGAGAAAATGGCAGAAACCGAGAGGCAGCGTGGCCATCCCACCTTCTGCGGTGGCGGCGCCACGGCGGAGCGGTAGTGGAGTCACGGCGTAGATATGGTGGAGTCATGACGGAGCTGTTGCGGCGCCCCCTCATTTGATTTGATTACTGGTGAAGCTCAGGCGACTTCTCCGGTCACCGATCTGGGTCTGTATGTAAATACATCTTACAGTCGATTACTGTGTGATTGTTAGTGCCTGACTTCTCTATTTTTTTTCTATGGCAACCCTTTTGTTCGATTAGGGTTTCACGAAAGGGCTGTGATGAGTTTGAGGGTCTGACAAAAGGTTACTGAAGATCCCACCTTGGTATGGCAGGGTTGCAGGATGGTAGGTGAACACCTGCAACCTCCCCTGCAGCCATGGTGGTTTCCCTATTTCGCAAACTCTGAGGCTAACTGTACGAGATTAGGGATGAATCAAAGTTGTTATTTCTTATGCAGACTCTGTTCTCGATGATTACACTGTTTTTGTTTTAAACCCTAATTTTAGGGGTTGCGAGAACTGATTGTTGCTAGAGACCGTTTTGCAGCGTTTTTTAGTTGATTTGAGGCCTGGGAATTGTGCCAATGAATGCCATGAGGTATCCGAGATTCAAAGGCTATGATGAGAAATCTGAGCCACCTTATTGTGAAAATTTAAGACTTGGCACATACTGTGTTAATTTTGAAATTGTTTGGTGCTGAGATATTTCTATTATATGGCCGTTGCCGGAGATTTAGGGGCTGTGATTTCAGTTAGAGGATACATATAATATTCAGTTTTACTGGCCGTAGCCACTACTTATAGTGTTAGTCATGATATTGTCAAAAAAAAAAAAACACACTTAAACATTGTCAAAAAATGATATTTGTTTTTCGTGCATATTTAAGGTGTACATTTGGTTATGTTAGTTGTATACTTTTGCAAGCTCTATGTTCCATATGGGTTTTAGAGACGACGGTGGAACGACCATCGTTTACGGTGATGTACCCGAAGGCGAACAACGTCGCTTCTCACTTCTGATGCGTACATGACCGCCACAAAAAAATCAGCGACGAGGAGTGTATTCCGGTGAAGTCTGACGTGTTTCCGTCTGGCTATTTAGGTTTCTTGTGGTGTTTGGGTTGTAAGCTTCCAAAAGAAGCTTTATATTCCCGGAGAGGGTTTATACCTGTACGTCTCACCCACACCCACACACATGATTTTTTAGTTGCATTTTTTCAATTTTGTTCTTATCTCTATGTTCGCCAATATATCTCTTATCGGGTCGACCCGGTTTATTATGTTTGTATCCAAAACCGTGTTCTGTGGGTACGCGTGTGTAGAATTACTACTCTATGTTAACAAAAGATAGGATTGTATAGGTTTTGGTGTAGTGGAAAGGAATAACTTGGATATCTCAGGTAATATATTTGCAATTGTTGTCTTCATCATATTTTTGGTTTTTTGTTTTGCAGTGAAACTATATTTGTTTTTTGGTTTTCATGGTAGGGTTATGGTTTAGTCATGCATGATAACATCTTTGTTGCAGCCTTTTTCTACAATCGTGGTTGCTACAACTGAAGGTGGATGTATGAGGTATGCTACCTTTATTTGTTTTTTTTTTCTAATACTTGGATTACTATTTATTATTGAAATAGCTTGTATGCAAGCTCTATCATAATTACCTTACTGAAGCCTACACTGTTTGCTTTTTATTGCTGGAAGTAGTGGGAAAGTTAGCTTTAGAAAAAACTATAGGTGTCATGGTCTAACTTTTTTAGTAGGATTGGAAATCTCATTCATCAATTGTCCTTTTTGAGAGTTATCTGAACCATTTTCCATCGCAACAGCACTTTTGGAACTAGAAGATGATTTACCAGTAGCAAGTGAAACTGATAATCAAGCAGTAATAGAACCTCACAAAAACAAGCAGGGTTAAATTTCCCAATCTGTTGTGGTATTATGTTGTCCGGTAATGCCTCCTCCTTGTATGAAGAACCCTTACATTAAGAATGCTTTAGAAAATGATGCAGAACCCTCATTAAGAATACTTTAGAAAATGATGCAGACCCATTTGGAAACCACAAATCAAAATGTGAAGGTTACATTATAACTTGCCTATTTTGTTAGGTACATGATTTTAATTCTTAAAAACAAGAGCCCACAAGTCCACAACTAAAATATCACACCTGTGGTTGATATATATATACTTTTACTTTTGGAAGTCTGTTTTTTTTCTTCTAACCCTTTAGTATACTTTATTATCAACGCCTTTTTTCCTACTGCAGTTGGATCTGTTGCAAAGGTTTGCTAATCTCCTTCAAGAGGCTATAGAGTCGGACCGTATAATTAATAACAACCTTAATGAGCTAACCAAACTGGTTAGTAGCATCTGCCAAAAACAAGCCGCATTACAAGTTGAAGTAGACGTGCTTATAGCACACTTTTCTAGGGAAAACGATGTTAATGAAGAAAAAAACTATATGTCGTTAGTAGGTTAAATAGTTGGTTGTTAATTTTGGTTACCAAATGTAAACAATAAACAATTGTACATATATTTCGGTATTTATCGTAATCTAAGTTTGTAAACAAAATCACCAAAAGTTTGACAACATATGCTAAAGCCCCCGTCGCATCGCGGTGGGGCATATATCTAGTTATTCTCTAATCTTCATGTGTATTTTTTATAGTGTCGTTACTGTTGCATGGAATTGTAATGAAAATATTCGGACTAAGTTGTTATACAACCATGTATGCATCTATATATCAAGCAACAAACAAGAACATACTAATTAACCTATTTAACTGAAATAAACAAGTCAAATTATAATTGTAGGACAATATTTCAATAACCTATTGTTTAAATGATACAATATTTCAATAACCGGGGTAAGATCAAATAAAAATTACATTTTGTCTAAGTAGGATGAGAAATAATCTTAACCATTCATTTTTCAAATCAATGGTTAAAAGAAAATATGTTGGAACCTGAAGGTTTATACATAGAGGGTTATAAAGTTTAAAGGTTGATTAGTATGTTTTGTTCATTAGACTTTTGGGTTGATATGTATTAGTTGGGTCGTGTAAGTGGTTTCGAGTGGGCCTTAGGGTTTAGACCCATGTGATTAGTATTTAAGTAAGCCTCAACCTATTGGTTGAGGTTGATCAGTTGTCGAGAACAAGAAGGGCCAGCCGAAACCAGTTTTGTGTCTTGTATCCGTCACCTTTAATTAGTGAATGCAAGATATCTTGGTTTGTTTTAATTACTTTTACTGTTTCGGTTATATTTGTTCTTGAATCCACTTGTGTTTGATTTCCGCTCTTACACAAGTTTCTGTTTGACATCATTGAAAGATCCTCAAGGGTTTTACAATTAGTATCAGAGCCAAGAAACCAATTCTTGGTTTGGTTTTTGATATCATTCGGATTCAAAAAAGCCTTATTTTTACTGATCTTGTTTTGCTAGTGTTTGTTTTACAGTGGTACAGTTTTGGTTGTGTTTTCTGTTTACCGATCATACAATCTTCAAACTGTTCATAGCAAATATTGATTCATAGTGCTGATTTTGGTTCGTGTAATTTCTGAATAGTGTTTGTTGATTTCTCAGAAGATTGTTAAGGATAAAAATTCAAAGATTTCAAAATCTTTGAATTTTGGAAGCTGCTGATAATCTGGGATATCGACTATTTTTATCTCACAGTTTGTTTTGCAGGGTCTTGACTCGCAATCCGCTGTCTCGAATTGTCAATTTCTTGGTCTCGACTCGCAATCAGCAACAATCTCGACTTGTCAACATCTGGTCTCGACTGGCAATCAACAACAGTCTTGAGTTGTCAACCGTTGATCTCGACTCGCAATCGGAAACAGTCTCGAGTTGTCATCATCTTGTCTCGACTCGCAATCAGCTATATTCTCGAGTTGTCAATTTTCTTGTCTCGACTCGAAACCAGCGTCTCAACTCACTGTCTCGAGTCACAACGTAACTTTGCGACGTATTTTGAACTGTTATCTAAAATTCTTGGACTTTGGACCTTGGACCTTTGGACTTAACAGTAATTAATTAATTAATTGATTAATCACTTTTTGAGAAACATGTCTACAAGTAATCTAAGTGGTGACATGGCAGTCACGAGTGCTTAGCAAGAATTGGACACTAAAATTGGAACTAGTACGCGTATTCCTAGGTTGATGGATGCAAATGAATTTCCCGAATGGAAGTGGCGTTTTGAACAGCATGTGAAAGTCAAGGATCCTAAAATCTGGAGATGTATTCTGAGAGGTCCTAGGGAAATTATGTATGAACGAGCTTCGGATCCAGGAGTTAAAATCAAGAAGCCTCGTGAAGACTATACTGAAGAGGATTTTGCTATTATCGAGGAGGATAATAGGGCAACCTCATATCTGACCATGGCGTTGGGATCAGACATTGCTATGGGATTTCGCACTTGCAAATCAGCTAAATAAATGTGGGAAGCACTGATCGATGTCTATGAAGGTAATGAAGACATGAAAGAAAGCCGGAGGAACTTGTTGAGGTAAAACTTTAACAACTTCAATTATGTCTACGGAGAGACTATTGAGAATCAGATTCAGCAATTCACGAAGATTGTTACTCAAATGGATTTGGAGGAAATCCTTCCTTCTAAAGCTGCTCAGAATCGACAACTTCTAAATGCTTTGCCTAAAAGCTGGGATAATCACGTCGCAATGATCAAACGGACCAAAGACCTTGCAAGATGTTCTTTGACTGAGATGATTTCTCACATCAAGGCTTGTGAGCTGGATGACAAGCAAAGGGAAAATAACCATAAGTCTAGTATGCTGGCTGCAGGTTTCTCAGTTGCTTCCACTGCTTCAAACAAAAACAATGCTGCATTGATCTCTCAAAGTGGATCTCAAAAGGCCACTCCTGCTTCTGCAAATGTTCATTACTCTGGTTCGACTGCTTCGTCTACTGTACCATCAACTGCTGCAGTTCCTTCAGCGAAAAGCGAGTTGATTGCTTTCTTCACACAACAGTCCAAAGAAAATCTGGAGATTGCTGCTTCTGTTATAAACTGCTTAAATGCCTTTGTTACAGGAAAGATACAACCTTCTGGATGGTCTATGAATGATCTGTATCAGTTTCATCCTGATGATGTAGAAGAGATGGATATTACGTGGCAGATGGCTATGGCTGTGTTCAGAGCACAAAAGTTTGCACACAAGACTGGAAGAAACAAGTGGGATACTCCTTTTTCAAATTCTGCCAGTGTACCATTCAAGTTACATTGTTACAATTGCGATGAACCGGGACATTTGGCACGAAACTGCACTAAGTCGAGTGTAAATAAAGAACAAAATCCTGCGCAACCTGCTCCACCAAACCCTGAAAGAGCTCTTGTCACTACAAATGATTCTTCAACAGTTGCTAGTGGAAGCACTCAGAGTTCAGCCCTGGTAGTTCAACCAAGTGTCAATTTTGATTGGAATGCTGAAATTCAACGTTTGAACATCTCTGCTCCAGAAAATCAGACTGCCTCAGAAAACATTGTTTTCATGACTTCAGCTTCCGAGAACAGGAATTCTGCACCTGATGATGAGACTTCAGCTGAAAATCTGGCTCTTATGACTAGGATTCTGTCAGCTCCCGTCCATGGACTTACTGCTGAAGAGGCACGTTCCGTTTTCTGTACTCCTGAATGCAGAGAAAAAGTTGAAGCATATAGGTTACATAACGCTGATTTAATTCAAGATTACAAAGATATTAAAAATAAAAACTTTACTTTGGTTAAAAATGAAAAATTTTATAAAGAAAAAATTGAAGCCCAAAGGAAAGATGTCATTCAATTGAAAGAAGAAATCAGCGTTAAAAATTGTAACTATAAATATGATCAGGCGGTAATTAAGGACATGACCAAGGAGCTAGAAGACATAAAGTTGAAATATCAGATTAATGAAATTAATTAAAAAATATGACACTTCTAGCAAATTGGTCAAGGACATTTGTGATATTCAGTTAGAGTATAAAGAGAAGAAAGGGGCTGGTTTGGGATACAATAAAACTCCTCCTCTATACAATCATAACTATACATATATGCCTTACACGGAAGAGGAGTTAATGAATGAGGGTAAGATGACTTACGACCCGAAAACCGATAAGTCATCAACTAACAACAAACTTGTTGACAATAAACAACCAGCTCCGTCAATGAATTTTGTCTCTAAAGGAAACGTTGATCCTAACAAATCGTTTATATGTGCAGATGAAAAAGTAGACTTAAAGTGTGAAGAAAGTGTTGGGGGAGAACAAGCCAGTGTTTCTAATTTTTCTAAAACTTGTTTTGATGAAACTGATTCTGGTTTTGTGTTGGGACAAAATATTTTTTGTATGCTTGCTTCTTTTGCGTCTAGTGGGCCTTTTTTGGGCAAGACTGATGATGTTTGTGTTGAATCGTTGAACAATAAGTCTGGCGATGAATGTTTTTTAGTTAATGATTGTGAATGTGTTGCTTCTAACCCTTCAGTTGATGATAGTGTTATAGGTGAGGTCCCTCAGGATACATTCAGTGAAACCACTGAAACTACTTCTCAAGAAAATCAAGAATATCCTGATTCTTCTTCTGAATCGGTCTCAGTGGGAGTCCTTAATGTTGAATATAGTGGGACCCCATTGGAAACCGTTGCTGATAAAAAATCTCAGTTGGACTCACATGATACAGATGTTGAAGAAACATGTGTTGATGAAATTTCAACTCATTCTGAAATTAAAAATGAGTCAGAATCCGTTGACAAAGAAACAAATGTTGAAATAAACAAGCAGTCACCAACAAATGTTTTGAAAATAAAACTGAAACTGAACCACCGACTTTTCAAAATGATGATGATCACATTAAGAAGGATGAGTCTTATTCTCCATCTACATCTCATGCTTGTGCAAACTCTAATCAGCAGGGATCAAAACGTTCAAAACGGGAGCAAGCTAAATAGGATAGACAAGCAAGGAAAATCAGAAACGATGCTTTGAAAAATCAAAATACTCACACTTTGAAACGACAAACATGTTTCAATCGTGGTATTGCTGGACACATCGCACGAAATTGTGTTCAACTCCCCAGAATGCAATCTAAGCATAAGAGCTCTTGAAATCAGAAGGCTAAGCCAAATCGATCTTGTTATTCAGAGCCAGTGAAAGCTAGATTGAGGCAATGAAAAATAACAATCGTAAGGCTAAGCCCTCTGATCATGACTGGAATGCAGCCAAACAAAGAAAGCATAATAGTCAAAATAATTTTCAAAGAAATCAATATAAAGCTTTTGGAAATTACAATTACAAGTGGTCAAATCAATACTGGAAACCCAAAGCTAAAGTTGCTCCGTCAAACACATGTTCACACAAATCTGTCAATAAAAACAAATCAAAGTATTTGAATAAAGACAATCTAGTTTGGCAGAAAGTGGCATACATTGATGCACAAGGAAAACCCAGATCCACTATGGGCTGGGTTCCTAAATCTAACTGATCCCGCTAATCGTGCAGGAACAGCTGTGGAGGACTACCGTGCGACTTTGGTACTTGGATAGTGGCTATTCCAGGCACATGACAGGAGACTTGTCCCAACTTGTCAATGTCAGAGAATTTGATGGTGGATATGTCTCTTTTGCGGGAGGAGAATCAGGCAAAATCACATTGAAAGTAACAGTGAGAAATGGCGTTTTAAGCTTAAAAAATGTGAATTACATCCCAGAACTGAAACACAACTTGCTGAGTATCTCACAAATTTGTGACAGAGGTAATTCGGTTCATTTCACCAAGAAGGGATGTTATGTGCTTAAACTAGGAATCGTGATACCAGAAGATTGTTTTTTAATGATTGTTGAAAGACGTGGAAATGCATATATTATCGACATGAACAAGAAACCATGTGAAGAAATTACTTGCCTCTTCTCGAAGATTTCAGAACATGACGGTCTGTTATGGCATCGTCGTCTTGGACATGTGAATATGAAAAATCTAAATCGTCTAGCTAAAGGCAAATTGGTTCATGATCTACCAATCAAAGACTTCATGCTGGTGGAGAAGTGTGTTGCTTGCGCCAAAGGAAAGGCCCATCGAAAGCCTCATAAGTCCAAGTCTACTCGTTCAACAAAAGCTGTACTTGAGCTGCTACACATGGATCTCTTTGGTCCAGTGAACGTTCTAAGTATTGGCAAGAAGGCGTATTGTCTTGTGATCGTCGATGATTATTCTCGTTACACATGGGTTTACTTTCTTGGTCACAAAAACGAGGCTGCAAGTTTGATCAAACAATTTGTCACTCTAGTGGAAAATCAGGCCAGTATAAGAGTGAAAGCAATTCGATCAGACAGTGGAACAGAATTCAAAAATATCACCTTGGATACATTCTGTGCAGAGAAGGGAATCGAACGACAGTACAATGCACCACGAACTCCACAACAAAATGGAGTAGCTGAGAGACGAAATCGTACTCTTGTTGAGGCTGCACGAACCATGCTGGCCGATTCGAAGCTTCCTAGTTTCTTCTGGGCCGAAGCAGTTAACACGGCTTGTTACATCCAGAATCATGCTTTAGTAAATAAACGTCACATGAAAACTCCTTACGAGATTCTGGAAGGACGTAAACCCTCTGTCTCACACTTTCGTATCTTTGGTTGTCCGTGTGTTTACTACTCATGGACACTAATGGGAAGTTTGAAGTCAAAGGGGACGAATGTTTCTTTATTGGGTACACTAAAGGATCCTCCTATAGAGTATACAATAAAGTAACCAAGAAAGTCGTCGAGTCGTGTAATGTTGAATGGCTCGAAGAGAACTCTACGGACGCTAGAGTTGGTCCAAATTGGTTGTATGATTATGCTGACTTATTCAAATTATTTAACATTCTGTCTAGTGTTTCTCCCGATGCAGGTGTGTCGAGTATGAAACAACCAGTTTCATTTGGTGATACAGAAGAATTGGAACATGATGAAGGGATCTCGAGAAATCACACCATTGATCCACCTGGAATACGATTTTCTGAGCATCCAACGTCTCATCAAACCTCTGAAGGTGAACCGTCGAGCGGTGTTTCTTCAAATGTATCTGGATCAGAACTGTTTGTTGATCCTATTCCTGAAGATTGCATTGTTACTACTCATGTGGTTCGAAGTCCACCAGCACCTAATGAGGGGGAGTCAAGCAACATCAACACATCTCATGATGAGACCATACCTGAGTTTTCCATTCCTACAAGTGTTCAAAGAAATCATCCTATTGAGAACGTAATTGGTGCTATTAATGCAAGAGTTCAGACCAGGAGCCAATCAGGAACCATTAATCTTTGCTTATACTGTCACACCCCCAAAATCCACACACGGAGCATCACCGCTGGGAGGCGTGACATGACCAGGATCAAGCCACCAATCATATCGAACATGTAATTAATATCAAGTAAAAGTAAACGCAAACCAATCATTCAATACGATAGGTGTTCAAAACATAATTGTAGTTTCAAAGTGTAGCGGAAGCATAAGTATGAAAACCCAATGTATAACATAAGTTCAAATATTTAAATGTTTCTAACATGGCATCCACAATCCATGTCCCACAACGACCTGCTCCTCCCTGTGCAAGCTCCATATGTACCTTAGGTCCTGCAAGGCATGCAGCAGAGAGTCAACAACTAGTTGAGCGAGTTCACAGTTAATAGTTCAGTAATTGTAATAGTATAGTAAGCCTTGTGTTCGTTCATTAAGTCATGTGTCGTATTAGTTCGTATCGCGGCCCTCTAGGCATGTATGCGAAGATTATGGAAAGCTTCCCAAGTATTCTAGACTAGGTATATTTGTATCGCGGCCACCCGGCATGTGTGCGAAGTTTAGTGTATAGTTCGCGGCCTTCCTAGGCATGTGTGCGAAGATTAGTCATATTATCGCGGCCAACCCCGGCGTGTGTGCGAAGATCAGTTTTATAAGTATCACTAGTCTAGTCGTATCTTATCAATAACCCTTCCTCACCCGAGGACCATATAACTAAGTTCCATAAGCTAGGTAAGTACAAGTAAATAATTCAAACCCATTCCCACCCTGGGAACCCCATGCCTTGGCTGTGTGAACTCACCTTGGTTTGCTCGGTATGCTAAGTATGTGCTCACAGTTTATCAATCAAGTCCTAAAGTACGCACGTATATATATCATTAGTTCGTATTCACGGGGTTCACGTATAAGCATATTCGTAGTAGACACCATATCAAAGACCACCAAGTAGCACACAGCACGCATTCATGTTCATTCAAGTTGTGTTCAACATTTAACGGCAGTTATTTAACTGGGTTAATTCTTAACAGAGTTAAGTTAAGTTACTGTGCAGTTTACCCTTTCGACGAAACACCCTTGTTTTGCCGTGAGTCCCTCCCGACGAAACACTTCCGTTTCGTCACCTCTGTTTCGTCGCTAAAGGTTTCGGCGAAACACTTTGTGTTTCGTCGTGTCTGATTCGTCAAGGTTGATGTCGGCGAAACACTTGTGATTCGCCAAAAGTGTTTCGTCGCCCGGTGTTTCGTCAAAACACCAGTTACGTCACATACATTCAGTTACAGAATTATTACAGGAAAACCCTAATCATGCTAACGGCCGTCATTAATCATCATCGATCATCATCATCAACAATTCATGTATATTCAATCAATCACAATGGAACCAAACATTTATCTTAACAGTTTATTCATATCCGAGCACAGCAAGAACACAATTACCCTGTCAATCAACCTATATCATCGAGACATACGTACAAGGATAAATCTGATGATTGTGATCTAGAATAATAATCAGAATCCATACTAACCATCGCTAACATGTACAACTATTGCAAGATTCATGAAACCCTATTCAACATCAAGTTTTGCATAAAGTTATGTAATCGATTTAATCATGCATAACCAAATCAACATCATCAAACTCATATTCGTTCTAGAAATCAAGCATAACACAGACATGAATCGAGTGGTCAAAGAATCATGAAACCGAATTAATATACAAACGACTAACCGAAATAGATGGAATGATTGTTTGATCTCTAAGGAGGCTTGGGGAATACACACAGCTGTCGTCACACTTGGGAGAGTTCTAGGGTTTCAGTTTTGCCAAAAGTGTGACGAATGAACCGGTTGATTCGCTAAATACCCGTCATTACGTGTTGGGCCCTTAATGGGCTTTGGCGAAACTGGGCTCGGCGAAACACATCTGTTTCGTTGAGATTGGGATGACGAATCAAGCTTCTGTTTCGTCGGGTTCTTAATGGGCTTTAATAGTTTAAGTTTCTAAACAGATCTCACGTTGAACAACCAAACACATAATCATGCAAACACAATACGTTTCATTATACACAACATGTATAGTTACAAAGACAAACAAGTCAAACAACTAAACAGTCAAAGTCAACGGTCAAAGTCAACGTGCAATAAATGAGAAAGAGCAGTGTCGGAAACTCGAGTTGTCACATTATCCCCAACTTTGAAAGAAATTTCGTCCCGAAATTTAGCGTGCGGTTACTGAGGAAGCTAGGTAAGTTGTATCATTTACTTGTTTTCCTGGGGTGTCACATCACCCCCCCGTTGATTTGGAATTTCGTCCCGAAATTCTGCATTAGTAGCTTCAGCCTCAGTAGTGGTTGCATTGGTTTCGAATAACTGGGGATACTTGAGGTTCATTTGATCTTCACGCTCCCAGGTGAACTCTGGGCCGCGACGGGAGTTCCAATGAACTCGAACAAGAGGGATTCTCGTGTTCTTGAGGACCTTAACATCCTGGTCCGTGATTTCAACAGGTTCCTCGATGAACTGCAACCGCTCGTCGATAGTGAGCTCCTTCAAGGGAACTATGAGGGTCTCATCTGACAGGCACTTCTTCAGATTCGACACGTGAAAAACATTGTGAACTGCACCGAGTTCAGCTGGTAAGTTCAGTCTGTAGGCCACTTTGCCTATTCTTTCTGCAATTTCGAATGGTCCGACATACCGCGGATTGAGTTTGCCCCGTTTGCCAAAACGAACCACACCCTTCCAGGGTGAGACTTTGAGTAAAACCCGGTCCCCGACCTGAAATTCCAATGGCTTCCTACGCTTATCCGCATAGCTTTTCTGACGGTCGCGTGCTGCCGCCATGCGTTGCCTTATCTGTGCAATCTTTTCCGTGGTGTCCACTATAAGTTCTGGACCAGTGATCTGACTATCCCCCACCTCTGCCCAACAGAGAGGTGACCGGCATTTACGCCCGTACAATGCCTCGAATGGAGCGGCTTGTATGCTGGTGTGATAACTGTTATTGTATGAGAACTCCACCAAAGGGAGATGCTTTTCCCAACTGTTGCCGAAATCGATAACACATGCCCAAAGCATGTCTTCTAGGGTTTGAATCGTGCGCTCAGACTGCCCATCCGTCTGAGGGTGATAAGTCGTGCTCATATCTAACTGAGAGCCAAAAGCCTTGTGCATTGCTTGCCATAGTTCTGATGTGAATCGTGCATCGCGATCCGAAATGATAGAGGTGGGCACCCCGTGCCTCGAGACCACTTCCTTCAAGTATAGGTCTGCTAGTGTGGAAAACTTGTTTGTTTCTTTGATAGCCAAGAAGTGAGCAGACTTGGTGAGTCGATCCACGATCACCCAAATGGTATCGTTCCCACGCTGGGATCTAGGTAGGCTTGTAACAAAATCCATGGAAATTTCCTCCCATTTCCACTGTGGTATCTTTGGTTGTCGAAGTAAGCCTGCTGGTTTCTGATACTCTGCCTTGACTCTTGCACAGGTTAAGCACTTGCTGACATAGGTAGCGATGTGGGCCTTCATGCTAGGCCACCAATATGTTGTTCTGATGTCGTGGTACATTTTATCCGACCCTGGGTGTACCGAGTAGCGAGACTTGTGAGCTTCATCCATTACCAGCTCACGCAAGTCGCCATAAAGTGGGACCCAAATACGCCCCATTACATAGTAGGCACCGTCTTCCTTCTGTTCTAATCGTTGCCTTGAGCCGCGTAGGGCTTCAGCCCTTACGTTTTCCGGTTTCAATGCTTCTACTTGAGCATCTCGTATCTGTGCTGGAAGATTAGACTGAATGGTGAGTTGCAATGCTCGTACGCGCTTAGGTGTAGTGTCTTTCCGACTGAGGGCGTCAGCCACAACATTGGCTTTGCCTGGATGGTACTTGATAGCGCATTCGTAATCGTTCAAAAGTTCAACCCATCTTCGTTGACGCATGTTCAAATCCTTTTGCTTAAGGATATGCTCGAGACTCCTGTGATCGGTGTAAATAGTGCACTTGGTACTGTACAGGTAGTGTCGCCATATCTTAAGCACAAAAACAACAGCTCCCAGCTCTAAATCGTGTGTCGTGTAGTTCCGTTCATGAATCTTGAGTTGACGAGAAGCGTAGGCAATAACTTTATCCCGTTGCATCAATACACAACCAAGACCCTGTATCGACGCGTCACAATAAACCACAAAATCATCTGTGCCCTCTGGCAATTAGAGAATAGGTGCGCTGCAAAGCCTATCCTTTAAGTACTGGAAAGCGGTTTCCTGGGAATCTCCCCAACGGTAGGTGACACCCTTCTGTGTCAGTAGTGTAAGCGGCTGTGCGATCTTCGAGAAGTCTTTGATAAACCGTCTGTAATAACCCGCCAAACCCAAGAATTGGCGTATTTCCGTTGGAGTGCGAGGCGCAGGCCAATTCCTGATTGAATCTACTTTGGATGGATCAACATGAATCCCATCCTTGTTTACCACGTGGCCTAAGAAATGGACTTCACGAAGCCAGAAGTCGCATTTTGAAAAATTGGCGTACAACTGCTCTGTTCGAAGGAGTTCCAAAATTAATCGTAAGTGCTGCTCGTGTTCCTCCCGACTCTTGGAGTAAATCAGAATGTCGTCAATAAAAACTATCACAAATTTATCCAGGTAGGGCTTGCATACCCTGTTCATTAGATCCATGAATACGGCAGGCGCGTTCGTTAACCCGAATGGCATAACAAGAAACTCGTAGTGACCGTAGCGAGTTCTGAATGCGCTTTTGGAGACGTCCTCATCCCGGACTCTCAGCTGATGGTAACCTGACCTTAAGTCTATTTTGGAGTAGTAACTCGACCATTGCAACTGGTCGAATAAGTCGTCTATACGCGGAAGAGGATAACGGTTCTTCACCGTCACCTTGTTAAGTTCCCGGTAATCGATGCACATCCTGAAGGTACCGTCCTTCTTTTTCACGAATAACACTGGAGCTCCCCAAGGCGAAGAGCTTGGACGAATAAAGCCCTTTTCCAAGAGCTCTTGTAGCTGCTTTGACAGTTCTTCCAGTTCAGTTGGAGCTAAACGATACGGTGCTCGAGCTATGGGTGCTGCTCCTGGAGCGAGCTCGATCTGGAATTCGACTTGGCGATGAGGCGGTAAACCGGGTAAATCTTCAGGAAACACCTGAGGAAAGTCGCGTACAACTGGAATATCCTCCAATTTCTTTTCCTTCGCTGATGCATCAGTAACGAGTGCTAAAATGGCAGTGTGACCCTTTCGTAAACATTTCTGAGCCTTCATGAAGGAGATGATGCCCACCACAGCACCACTCTTGTCGCCTTGAACGAGTAATGCGAACTATCTTTTCCTTGCATAAGATTTCTGCCTGGTGTTGGGATAACCAATCCATCCCAATAACGATATCGAAACTACCCAAAACTATGGGAATGAGATCAATCAAGAAGGTCTGACCAGCTAAGATGATGTTACAACTCTTGACTACATGTGCGGCTTCTACACTTTTACCATTTGCTAACTCTACGACATGTTTGGCGTTTAGGGGTGTTGGTGTACGTTTTAACATTTTACTCACTTTTAACGATATATAACTTGTATCAGCACCCGAATCAAATAAGACAGTAACATAAATATCGTCGAGAAGAAACTTACCCATAACCACATTGGGATCATTCCTTGCGTCACCTTGACCCAGCACAAAAGCACGACCCCGAGCTTCGTTGCCATTGTTGTTGTTGTTTCCCCCGTTGTTGTTGTTCCCATTGCCCTGATTGTTATTGTTGTTGTGATTCTGGTTCTGGTTTAACTGGGGGCAATCACGCTTGAAATGACCTTCAGCCCCACACTGAAAACATCCCCTGTTGCCCCGCTGTTGCTGCTGCTGCTGCGGGTTTTGTGGAGCTGGTAATTGCAGTTGCTGGTTCTGATTTGCGGGTCTCGCACTCCTGCAGTCTTTAGCTTCATGCCCTAACTTGAGGCATCTCTGACAACGTTCTTTGCGACACCGCCTACTATGGTGTCTGTTGCACCTATTACATAGTGGGTGAAATCCCCGATATCCACCCTGCCCCTGACTGCCTGATGATTGCTGACTCAGATTCTGGTAGTCATTTGTCTTGCGCTGCTGTGCTTGAGACTGAACAGAAACTGATCCCTTGCTGGAATCCCCATCCCATTTTCTCTTGTTGTCGCTGGGAGTAGCAGAAGTAGTAACAGCAGTAGTGGTAGCACTGATGCGTTTTGGCAGTTTGTTCTGTTCCACTGCTTGATCGGTGAGTCGATGAGCAAGACGCTGGATGTCTTGGATGTTGTCGAGGTTAGCCGATGTCACATGGCTCTGAGGCTAGACCCTTGAGGTACAACTCGATGCGCTTGATTGGAGGGTCCACCATGGTTGGACACAAGATGGCCAGTTCGTTCGACCGTTTCGTGTAAGCTTCGATTTCTGACCCTGTCATTTTCAAATGGTAAAGCTCTTCTTCCAACTTGTGGATGTCATCGCGTGTGCAGTATTCCCTCTTGATCAGTTCTTTGAATTCGTTCCAAGGGGTGGCGTTAGCAGCTGCCAGCCCTAGAATCTGAACTTGCGCGTTCCACCAGGTTAGCGCGATTCCTTCCAAAGTACTTGTGGCGTACTTGACCCTGCGAGCCTCAGGGCATTCACACATCTCGAATACTGACTCGAGCTTCTCAAACCAATGGAGTAGTCCCACTGCTCCTTCCGTGCCACTGAACGTGCTTGGACGACAGTCCATGAAGTTCTTGAATGTGCAGACAGGTTGTGGAGCGTTTTGACCTATTGTGCATAGAATAGGACAACATTAAATACAAAGGTTGATTTAGGAATGTAGGATTCAAAGATCCTAATGTGTATCCCATCCGCAGGGTATAGTACCTGCTTGTGCAGCTGCAAGTGCCGCAGCTACTTGTTCAGCAATGAGAGCCGTCAACTGGGCTTGAGTCATGTTCACACGTCCAGACATGATCTTCATAGTAAAAGTAGAATAAGTGAGAATGGTTCGCGAGTAGTGCGATGACAGAAGAGTGTAAGCACATAGGTGTTCTCATGTAATGACGAATAGTAGGAAATGTAATCTAAGCATACTGCGAGCAAAGTTCTATGTAATTCTAGCAAGCAGGTAATAAACATAAACCTTGTTACCTAGGATGTTGAGTCTTGCACGTGGAGCGAAGCGTCGTTGTGGATCGTTGAGAGCACTGTTCTGGTTATAGTCTGGTTTTAATAAAAACGTTTTTCCCATATTAAAACCAAGTTCTCTATAACCAATGGCTCTGATACCAATCTGTCACACCCCCAAAATCCACACACGGAGCATCACCGCTGGGAGGCGTGACATGACCAGGATCATGCCACCAATCATATCGAACATGTAATTAATATCAAGTAAAAGTAAACGCAAACCAATCATTCAATACGATAGGTGTTCAAAACATAATTGTAGTTTCAAAGTGTAGCGGAAGCATAAGTATGAAAACCCAATGTATAACATAAGTTCAAATATTTAAATGTTTCTAACATGGCATCCACAATCCATGTCCCACAACGACCTGCTCCTCCCTGTGCAAGCTCCATATGTACCTAAGGTCCTGCAAGGCATGCAGCAGAGAGTCAACAACTAGTTGAGCGAGTTCACAGTTAATAGTTCAGTAATTGTAATAGTATAGTAAGCCTTGTGTTCGTTCATTAAGTCATGTGTCGTATTAGTTCGTATCGCGGCCCTCTAGGCATGTATGCGAAGATTAGGGAAAGCTTCCCAAATATTCTAGACTAGGTATATTTGTATCGCGGCCACCCGGCATGTGTGCGAAGTTTAGTGTATAGTTCGCGGCCTTCCTAGGCATGTGTGCGAAGATTAGTCATATTATCGCGGCCAACCCCGGCGTGTGTGCGAAGATCAGTTTTACAAGTATCACTAGTCTAGTCGTATCTTATCAATAACCCTTCCTCACCCGAGGACCATATAACAAAGTTCCATTAGCTAGGTAAGTACAAGTAAATAATTCAAACCCATTCCTACCCTGGGAACCCCATGCCTTGGCTGTGTGAACTCACCTTGGTTTGCTCGGTATGCTAAGTATGTGCTCACAGTTTATCAATCAAGTCCTAAAGTACGCACGTATATATATCATTAGTTCGTAATCACGGGGTTCACGTATAAGCATATTCGTAGTAGACACCACATCAAAGACCACCAAGTAGCACACAGCACGCATTCATGTTCATTCAAGTTGTGTTCAACATTTAACGGCAGTTATTTAACTGGGTTAATTCTTAACAGAGTTAAGTTAAGTTACTGTGCAGTTTACCCTTTCGGCGAAACACCCTTGTTTCGCCGTGAGTCCCTCCCGACGAAACACTTCCGTTTCGTCACCTCTGTTTCGTCGCTTAAGGTTTCGGCGAAACACTTTGTGTTTCGTCGTGTTTGATTCGTCAAGGTTGATGTCGGCGAAACACTTGTGATTCGCCAAAAGTGTTTCGTCGCCCTGTGTTTCGTCAAAACACCAGTTACGTCACATACATTCAGTTACAGAATTATTACAGGAAAACCCTAATCATGCTAACAGCCGTCATTAATCATCATCGATCATCATCATCAACAATTCATGTATATTCAATCAATCACAATGGATCCAAACATTTATCTTAACAGTTTATTCATATCCGAGCACAGCAAGAACACAATCACCCTGTCAATCAACCTATATCATCGAGACATACGTACAAGGATAAATCTGATGATTGTGATCTAGAATAATAACCAGAATCCATACTAACCATCGCTAACATGTACAACTATTGCAAGATTCATGAAACCCTATTCAACATCAAGTTTCGCATAAAGTTATGTAATCGATTTAATCATGCATAACCAAATCAACATCATCAAACTCATATTCGTTCCAGAAATCAAGCATAACACAGACATGAATCGAGTGGTCAAAGAATCATGAAACCGAATTAATATACAAACGACTAACCGAAATAGATGGAATGATTGTTTGATCTCTAAGGAGGCTTGGGGAATACACACAGCTGCCATCACACTTGGGAGAGTTCTAGGGTTTCAGTTTTGCCAAAAGTGTGACGAATGAACCGGTTGATTCGCTAAATACCCGTCATTACGTGTTGGGCCCTTAATGGGCTTTGGCGAAACTGGGCTCGGCGAAACACATCTGTTTCGTCGAGATTGGGATGACGAATCAAGCTTCTGTTTCGTCGGGTTCTTAATAGGCTTTAATAGTTTAAGTTTCTAAACAGATCTCACGTAACCAAACACATAATCATGCAAACACAATACGTTTCATTATACACAACATGTATAGTTACAAAGACAAACAAGTCAAACAACTAAACAGTCAAAGTCAACGGTCAAAGTCAACGTGCAATAAATGCGAAAGAGCAGTGTCGGAAACTCGAGTTGTCACATATACTCCAGCTACATTTCTCAAATTGAACCTAAAACCATTAATGTAGCTTTGTAGGAACCAGGCTGGGTTGACGCTATGCATGAAAAGCTGAACCAGTTTGAGAAGCCAGGAGTATGGAAACTTGTGGAGTTGCCAAAAGGGAAACGCAAACTTGGAACTCGCTGGGTTTTCAGAAACAAGCAAGATTCTGCAGGAGTTATTGTTCGAAATAAAGCACGATTAGTGGTCCAAGGATTCAAACAGATAGAGGGACTAGATTATGATGAAGTTTACGCCCCTGTTGCCCGACTTGAAGCAATCCAGATCTTCTTAGCATACGCATCCTACATGGGGTTCACTGTTTACTAGATGGATGTCAAGACTGCGTTTTTGTATGGAGATGTGAAGGAGGAAATTTTTGTTGAGCAACCACCGGGTTTTATTCATCCAGACCATCCAGAATATGCCTACAAACTCGATAAGGCATTATATGGATTGCACCAAGCACCAAGGGCTTGGTATGCAACTCTAACCGAACATCTTCTGGCTCATGGGTACACTCGAGGAACGATAGACCAGACTCTGTTTATTAAGAGAGTGGGCAAGGATCTGATACTGGTACAAATCTATGTCGATGATATTATCTTCGGATCAACAAGTGATGTTCTTTGCAAGGAATTTGAGGGAGTTATGAAAAAGAAGTTCGAGTTGAGTGCGCTCAGAGAAATGACACTGTTCTTGGGTTTACAAGTTAAACAAGATTCTCGAGGCATTCTAATTCATCAAGGGAAATATGTAGATGATGTGCTAAAGAAATTTAAGTTCACAGACGCTAAACTGGCTGAAACTTCAATGGCAGAAAGACCGTTGCTGATTGAATATGCAGAAGGATCCCCTGTTGATCAACGACTTTATAGGTCCAAGATCGGATCGTTGATGTATCTGACAGCGAGCCGCCCAGACATTATGTTTGCTGTCTGCAACTGCATGCGATATCAGGCTAATCCTAAAACTTCTCATCTTACTACTGTTAAACGAATCTTTCGGTACCTTAAAGGCCGACCTCGGTTTGGTTTGTGGTATCCGAGGGATTCAAATTTTGACCTGTTTGCATTTTCTGATAGTAATTTTGGAGGCACTGACAAGGACAGGAAATCCAAATCTGCTGGATGTCAATTTTTGGGCGATAGACTCATTTCTTGGCAATGTAAGAAACAGCAAACGGTGGCAATTTCAACAGCTGAAGCAGAGTATGTTGCAGCTTTGGCGTCTTGCTCCCAAGTGGTATGGATGCAACATCAATTGCAGGACTACGGTTTAACTTACCCTAATACTACCATATACTGTGATAATGATGCTTCCATACAAATTGTGAAAAATCCTGTCTTCCACTCAAAAACCAAGCACATTGATATTAAAGTTCATTTTATACGAGACTGCTTTGACAGAGGTCTTATCAAACTGGAGTAAATCGATACAGATGCAAATGCTGCCGATTTGTTCACAAAACCTGTCAGCAGTTCGAAATTTCAAGTGCTTGTGGATTTTCTGAAAATGATCCGTTTTACTGACTGAGCATGTTTTTCGTTTTTAGTAGGTAAATTTGTTCATAAAGTTTTCTATTCTTAGGTAGTTTTTATTTATGCACAAATTTAGGAGGAGAAATTTTTAGAAAAATACAAAAACATTGAAAAAATATTGAAAAATACAAAAACGTTGAAAATTTTGAAAAAAATACAAAAAGAAACATTGCATGACACGGGAAATGAAATGAATTTTCACATTATGGTGAAGGGCTGACTCATGTAAGACAAGTATCGAAACAGTTTGACTCTAGTATGTTGTGTTGGTAGGCTCTATCCTTAAAGACTGGAAACATTGGTTGTTTCTATTCAGAACTAAATTAGTACATGACCCCAGGAAAGAAAATCACTTGGAATTAGCTCATTTCTATTTGAATGCCTGTATGTTGTCCTGAGACACACAATTTTGGTCTGGTTCTGAAATCTTCTCTGAAAAAGTCGTGTATCTCCTCTGTTTTGCGTGAGCAAAGACCTGGAGGTGCTAGGCAATGCTTAGCTTCTGTTTTCCGTGAGCAAAGACCTAGTTGAACGTCTGTCGTCTTATAGATCAATTATACACCCGGAAGAGGCCCTCAAGTGCCCAAAAGAAACCCAAGAAACCTATATCAAACTGAGAAAAACTCATTTGATCTGTATATTATACCTTCTCTGCTTATGATCTATTCTGGTCTCTTCTCAACCTATTCCCAGTTAAGGTTTCAGAAGTCTGGAACAGACTTGTGAAATATGTGGTAGGGAAACTGCTTGCATGATAGAGTGTGCTGTCTATATTTCCGGGATTTGATTAGTATTTGTTTGGGTGTTCATTGTTAAGACATCAAAACATGATAAAATGAGTTATGGGCAGTTATATGGAAAAGGTCTAGGGAGACGAGTTTAAGTGGACAAATATACTGGCAATCGTCTAGATCATTCAGTAGTAGATCAGTGTTGATAAGTGAAGTCAGGCCCGAAACCTTGTGATTTGATCCCTGAGCAATTATGATATTTCCTATTTTTATTTTTGTAAATAATTATTAGTATTATTTATTTTTGTGTTTTTAGGTCTTTGTTCTCGTAAAACGTGCTTGGGAAGTTAAATGGGTTATCAAATAAAATAAAAATCTTATCTTGGTTTAAAGAGATTTTTGAAAACAAAAAAAAAATTGAAGTAAATCTTAAACTGAAGAAAATGTGGTCTCGAGTGAATTCTCAAGTGATCTCGGCCCAATTCACTTGGTCTCGACCCAGTTCAGAAGCCCGGCCCACCTGCTGTTGAATATAAAAGGTGGTCTCGAGTCGAGACCCCATTTGTACTCGAAATCTCAAAAGTTCAATTCATATTCTCTCTTGTTTTTCCGGCAAGTTCTTGGTGATTTCGACGAGTTTCCTCTAGATCTCGACTCATTATCAATCATTTGAAGGTATTTTGAAGATTTAATGATGATTAGTTTGAAGTTTTGCAGGAGGATTTGAAGATTTGATGAAGATTTGAAGTTGTGTATGAACCCTAATAACGAGCTTATTTTGGTCTTCAAAGAAATTCAAGATTGTTTTTGGATTTTGATCCAAAATGTTGATGCACGAATGTCTAAAGCCTATGTCTTAGTCTTAGTCAAGCTTGTATAGGGTCTAGGGGTCATTGTCAATTATGTATAGTGTAGGGGGCTGTTTGCAAAGTTTAAGTTGTTATATGTTGATTCCGCTCGAAATGACATTGTGTCATTTGGAGCGAAATCACATGTTGCTGATTCCGCCCGAAATGACACGATGTTATTTGGAGCGGAATTAGACCCCTATATATAGTTAGTGTTGGTTTCTCATTTTGTACTGAATGTCGAAGTTGTAGCCGAACTGCTGCCAAAATTTTCTTTGAAGAATTAATGAGAAACCGTGTTTAAAGTGACATACATTCTATTTCTACTTCATTCTCTTTGATTCAAACTGTTTGTGTGATTCCGCCGCATAAACAGTGGTGTTTAAGCTCTGATTGACTCATTTGATCGTCAATAACGATCCTACAATTGGTATCAGAGCCAGTTATGAGCTAGAATACCAGAATCAAAGCTTTTTTACTACACTTTTTGAGTTTCTGAACATTGTCACGGACAAAATGGACTGAACTTTGGACATATTGTGTAAAATTGACAATTAACAAACCCTTGAGAGTTTCAGCATAAAATACGGCTTAAAACTGGTTAAAAATGGCATAAAACCTGATTCCGCTCGTACGAAGGTTTTTGGTGATTCCACTTGTAATTTCAAGCGAAATCAAGGTTTTGTGTCTAAGGTGTTAATTCCGCTCGAGACTCATTAGTGATTCCGCTCCAGAGGTGATTCCACTCGGAATTACCTGTTGATTTCGCTCCAAAGTATCATTTACTAATTTCGCTCGAGATTACTTTCTGATTTCGCTCGAGATTACTTTCTGATTTCGCTCGAGATTACTTTCTGATTTCGCTCGAGATTACTTTCTGATTTCGCTCGAACTAAAACTGTGATTTCGCTTGTAATTCATTGTTAGTGTAAAAACATGGTTTGAGCGTTAAGTCCATTCGTTTGTGATATCGTGTTGGGAATTCAGTCTGTGTAGAAAGTTTTTTAGTAAAAGTAACCTGTTTTTTCAAAACATTAAAAATTTTTAAAAAAAATTTGTCACCTAAGATGGAAAATCAAGATTTGTACAACCTTTTCGCGGGTAGCGGCATGACGGCAACACAAAGTCCGGCAAGCATAGTTCAAAATGTCAACGTGGAGAATGAGTTAGGAACAATGCAGAAACCGCCAAAGCTTATGAACTTGGATGAGTATACCGGATGGTCGGATCGGTTCAAGAATTGGGTACAAGCCAACCATTTTGAGTGTTGGATGAAGATAGAGAAAAAATATGTTCCACCAGTTGATGGGTTGGGCTTAGAGAAAGGCATTGGGAGTTTAACTGAGACTGAACAGAATGATTTTAAGGCTGAGAAGAAGATGGTCAGTATTCTCCAACATGCCATAAAAGAAGATATTCTTGTGCTGTTACAACATGATGACAACTCGCAATCGATGTGGCAAGCATTAAAGTTGAAGTTCCAAGGCAGCGTCTCTATGATTAAAAGCAAGAAAGCCCTGATCAAGAAAGAGTTTGACATCTTCACCGGGAAGAAGGGTGAAACAACGAAGCAGTTGATTGAGCGTTATTGCCATCTTGTGGTAGAGATGAAAAGATTGGAGATTACAAAGACAAACGAGGAATGGATCGACAAGTTGTCCGACGCATTACCTTATGATGAATGAGGAACATACTTGATGATGTTGAAGAATAACTCGGATTTCGTGAATTTGAATCTCAGTTCATTCATCAAGAAGATAGAAGCTCATGAGTTGGAGTTGTTGAAGATCAAGAAGATGAATTCAGCAAATATACAAAAAGACGTATCTCTTTACTACAAAGGAAACACTCCTGTTGCACCAAATCAAAGTCCGAAGATACAAACGGGTTTTAGTGCTGATACAAATTCAAATGCTTCTACAAACACTCCTCAATCAAACAAGCCTTCACCGTTCGTAAACTATGAGCCAAACTTTAAAGCTCAAGACCAGACATCACCTCAAAGCTCTACAAGTTCCAACAATCAGGCTTACGTTTCTGGGGTGCAATGCAACATCGCGGTGAATATTAAGAATGGAAATGAAATTACTGAAACAGCTGCGAAACAACACATTGCTTTACTTGCTTCCGTTTTAGAGGCGTATGAAGGTTTAGTGGCGGGTAGGATTGGTAATCCGGATATGACAAAAGAGGATTACGACCAGATTGACCCGGTGGAGCTTGAATTGATTGATATAAAATGGTTCATGGCATGTTTGGTTAGAAGGGCACAACGCTTTATGGAGATCACAGGTAGAAACAGTCTCTCAGGTCCTGATCAGAAGCTAGGGTTCGACAAATCAAAAGTTACCTGCTTCAAGTGTAAAGAACGTGGCCATTCAAGAGAGAATGCCCGAACCGTGAAGTGAACAACCATCAGAACCCGTTCACAAATGATTATTACAGGCAGGCGATCTATCATCGGCCTAACCAACAACCTGCTGTTCAGAGGCCGCAAATCGTAAACAAACCGGAGAAGGCTCTTATCGTGAATCAAGACGATGAAAAAGTAGCCGAAGGGTTCAGTTGGGATAAATATATCCCTGGAAGTGATGGGCAGGCCATGATGGCAGAAATTGTTGAAGTACCGGAGATGGTGACTGAGCCAGAAATGATTGCTGAAGATGTTCCAGTGGTTGTTGAAGATGTTCCTGTTGAGAATGTAGTTGACCTTGAAGAAATCGCTGCAGAAGTTTACTATTACCAGTCAGAACAGGAGGTATTGACAAGTTCTATGAAATCAATAATGCCTCCTAAAGTTTTTGAATCTTTTGCAGGATATTTCGAAGAACCGACGACTGGATCGTGTCCAAGATACGAAGAAAAGAAAGAAGCTGTCGAGGAAATGATAGATGTGACAAAATAGTTGACCGGAGACACGTTGAAAGACATCGCTGATAGAGCTCTCATGGGAAAGCTAAAAGAGGTAGATACAGAACTCGAGAAGTCAGAGCCTGTCAGTACCGTGTCAGTCAAACAGGAGTCAGATCAGGAGTCTGGAGTTGAGGAGGTCAAAGTGTTTGAGTCTGAATTGAAGAATGTCGGTAAACAGGATGTGACAATTGTTTGTGATGAACAGGTTGTTGAGAAAGTCGTTTCAATCCCTGAAACACCATGCCAAAAGTGTTTACAACCGTGCATGGAGTGTCTTGAGAAAGACACTAAGTTTCAGGAATTGAAACATCATGCAGATATGCTAAAATTTGACCTCGGACAAGTTAAAGAGGCTTATGATACTCTTGCCAGGTAAATTAAAATGATCCAAAAAGAGAGTGTTGAAAATGACAAAGCAACAAAATTGGTTAAAGCAACACTTTTTGATAAACAAGTTGAGGTTAACTTTCATCTTGATACGATCGCTTCATTAAAGAAAGAGCTTGAATTAGCTAAAATTGAAAATGAGCGAATTGATAAAAAATTGATGAGTTATGTGGCTTCATCCTATGTCCTTGAACAGATTGTTCCTCAGCAGCCACTTGCTGCACCGGTCTTTAACAGCGTTCCACCCCCAATGTGGAATCATTATACACAAAAATATCCAGATGGGGTGGAAGCTGCTTTGAATCTCAAGTTGAGATCAATTGAGGATGATTTGCCTGAGAGCATTGATGTTACATTCTCTGCATCCGACACAGACAACGAATCACAGATCATCAAAACCGTTGTCGATCAGGTGTTAGATGAAGAGAGTGATAACTCGGAGAAGTCTCAATCTGAGAAATCTGTTACTGAGTCTGAAGATGAGGGTAATTTCTTGGATCGTTTCATACCGAACTCAGACAGAAGTGCGAATGATGATCCGATTATGGTGGTCTACACTATGATTGGAACTGACAAACTTTACTCTGATTTCGAGTATCCTCTTCAGAACGTGAAGATTGAGAATGTTGAGAAAGTTTTCAAGTTGGTTGAAATGAACATTGATGAGGTTAATAACAAAGAATTCTTTTCAAAACCGAAAAAATCTTTTGTTAAATCACGTCCTACCAGCTTGGGAAAGAAAGAGTGGGAAGGTAAAGGTAATAACAAGAAAAACAATTTTAAAAACAAAGGGATTGGTTTTGAGAAAAAGATGGCTAAGCAGGTGGTTAAGCCAAAAGAGAAAATGAATGATATCTTTGTTGCTGGACCAAGTGTAGGTGATGAAAAGGACTACATTTTTAGTCAAAAAGCCGTTGTCGATTTCAATGGAGCGAAAAAGTTGAAAGAGGAGACATTCCAATCAAGTTTTGTGGAATATGACAAAAGAGTCTGTTATCGCTGTAATGAAATCGGGCACATGGCAAAACAATGCAAGAAAATGTTTGAAAAACCCGTTTTCGTAAAACCTGTTGTTCAAAAACCTCGACCAAAGTCACCAGTTGATACAAAAGGTAAGAAACCAATGGTTTCCCCAATTCGCATCCTAAAGAGAGGAGAATCTTTGAAGTCCGAGGATAAGCCAAAATCGATCTTCGAGGTTGGCGAATCTTCCAAATCTCACAAGACTTCAAAAATTTATCCTAATACAAAAATTTTTGAAAACCAATCATGGGTTGCGAAGTCGAAATCATCGGTCGAGGTGATAAAGATGGAAAATGCTTTAAAAAATGAAACAAAGGATTTCAAAGATGATGTTGTTGAGTTTGAATCTGAACTTGATAAATTTCTTGCAGAGTTTCCCCCAATTAACAACTGTCACACCCCAACCGATGGCGGAATCATCAGGGCATGGCACTGAGCGAAACAGATTGTCCAGAAGTTTCCATAACAACTATCATTACCATTCAATTTATGAAACACGTCCCATACCGTGCCTTAAATGGCAAAACAAATTATTACAAATAACATCTAGTCAAATATTCTGTTCCAACAACTCAGATTTAAATAAAAACAAATAAGTATTGTTTGTTTGTTCTAAAGACCCCTATTCTGTTGACTTCAGACAACTATTTGTTGGGGGGCTCTAGAGCTTTATTCTAGCCTCGCTTCCCTAGCAAGTAAACACCTTAAACACCTGTCACATACGTTAAAATACAGTCAATACATAAATGTAAAGGTGAGCATACAAGTTTGATAATAGCATATAGAGTTCGAAATTGTTTACGCATAACCAGCACATACACAGAGGAAAACGAAGCATGTTAATTATCGACATGGATCTATCGATACCAATGACTGCGGGTTGACTGTCCGAGACAGTTAGCAATACATGATTACCACCGTAATCCATGCAAGTAATTGTCCTTAACAACCCCCGTGTAAACGGGTGCTGAGTCCAAACTATAGTACTACGTCGTTAAGGCAGGTAGACAGCATTCCACGTGTAAACATAACAACAAGCATTCATTTAGTCACGTAATACATGCGAATCGGTTAGCGTTCAAATAATTGAGTAGTGTGTTCGATTGTGATTTTGATAAGTAACGTATGTAACACCCAAAAGTGCTAAAGCAAAAAGGGTTCGAGTATACTCACAACGATTGATTGATGGATTGAAGGGAGCGCTTGAGAGTAGGGTTAGCCTGAATAGTTCGATAGCATAACGATGAGCAACGCGTAAAATGGAAACAAGTGATGATGGGTCGAACAGCCTGGTCGATCGAACAGGAGGTTCGATCGGACGGGTTGTTCGTTCAGTTAGACAGTCCGTTCAGACAGTCTGTTCGATCGGCCGGTAGGCTCGATCGGCTGGACTGTTCGAGTGGATTGTTTCTTCCTTTGAGTAAGATGTGTTTGTGTATGATGGTTTGACCTTTTGAAGTTTTCGTTGTAGTATTTGAGAACACTGAAGTGTCCTTACCTTTCAGGTCGATCGATCGAACGACCTGTTCGATCGGCCGGCTTAATCGATCGGTTAGGAACTTCAAAAGTGGGTCCTCAGTGGGATGTCACCTGATCGGACACCATGTTCGATCGGGTGGCACTCCAATACGTTGAACGAGTTGAAAATCGATTAAGGGTTGAAGCATAGTATCTCATGATCCGAAGAGTAATGTTGACAAACAGTCGTTCGATCGAACAATACCTCGTTCATTACCATACTTTACGAAATTTGGCAAAGTGTGGGGCCATATGCTAGCCGATCGGCTGACCTGGTCGATCGGCTGACATGTCCGATCGGCTAGGCTGTCAGTTCGAACAGCCTGTCCGATCGGTCAGCATTCTGACCTGGTCGCCTGTTCGTCTAACACTTGGCTGTTCTGATTATTTGACGTTATATTGAGGTATTTTGACAACGAGTTGAACCATAACACTTTCGTTCTTACTTGTTTCCCCTGCTCGGACAGGAATCACCCAAATCCGGCTAGTGAACGGTTCGGAACGATAGTTTAACGTTTAACCCGGAATCAGTGAACCTCGTAGATAGAACCCGAATCTTGAACCATACAACTATTAGGATGATTAGTGTGTTGGTTCAAGCTCCGTTTCTACCGGTTTGGAGGCATCGAGTGTAAAAGAGTTGAAAGAAAGTTGGAAATCCTTCTTTCAATCCTTTACACCATGTAAATGTTTAGATCTTTGATAGATCTTAGCTTGTTTATGTGGAAATCGGCTAGATCCAAGTGATTCTTGGTGGAGTGAGGCCAAAACATGAAGTTCTTGAAGAACACCATGATGACATCATCCTAGAATGCTTAGATCTTGATGATTTCACGGTTAAAAATCAAGATTTGAAAGATAGAAATGTGTAGGAGCATGTATTGATCAAGAAAGTACAAGATTTAGGATGAAAACTTACCGAAATCGGAAGAAATCTGAGAAAAGAGGAGGAGCACGAGCTGGTCGGTCTGAGAGTTTCCAAAAGTGGAAAGAACGACAATGACAGGCCTATTTATAGGCTCCAAAAGAGGAAAGGGCTGGCCGATCGGCCAGGCATTCCGATCGGACAGCCTGCTCGATCGGACAGTCCGTCCGATCGGCTGGGCTGTTCGATCGGCTGACAGCCTGATCGATCCACAGCCTGTTTCGAGTGTTCGGTGCGACGATTTCTGATATTTCGATTTCGATTGAAGATGATACGAGTACGATAGAGTTTGCTATTCAAATTACTTTTAGTCCCAACCACTATATCTACATACAAGCATCTATATTTCACACCATCCTTACGCTACCATTCGTCATAATTCGATTTTGATTGCATTCGATTTGAGTTTCGAGTTTCGATTCGAGTTTCGATTGATTCGATTGATCACCACACAAAACATAAAGTAAGCACGCATAGGTAACACATAAGGCACACACACACACACAAGTAATATAACACCAAATTCGCATAGTTCGAGTCTCGAGTTCGATTGATGATTCGATTAGCTTGATTATTGATTGATTGACTTTATCGCATTATTACTTCCTACTATTCACATGCGTAAGTCGGTTCGCGTCGATTAAACTTTCAATTACTTCGATTTATTCTGATTAACAACACTCACTCCACATAATACAAATAAAACATAAAATAGACTAACTATAGTCAAAGAAAGTAAAAGTTGACTTGGACTTTGACTTTGATTTTGACATTCGAAAACACGGGGTGTTACAGCCTCCCCTTGTTTAGGGAATTTCGTCCCGAAATTAGGCTGAAAGCTGCACAGCACCGTGAATGATATTACCAATTTCTCGCTTCAGATCTTTATTTGAACAACTGCGGGTACTTAGCCTTCATGTCGCTTTCGAGTTCCCAAGTGAACTCTGTGCCTCGTTTGCCTTCCCATCGGACTTTCACGATAGGATGCGCTGAGTTGCTTGGTTTGGCGATCCATGATTTCGACAGGCTTTTCCACGAAGTGTTGCGTTTTGTTGACCTGAAGGTCGTCGAGAGGTACAATCAGATCATGATCAGCTAGGCATTTTCGGAGGTTTGACACATGGAAAGTCGGGTGAACATTACTAAGTTCCTCCGGTAGTTCGAGTCTGTAGGCGACTTTGCCGATCCTTTCCAGAATCTTAAAAGGTCCAACATATCGAGGCGCTAGTTTCCCTTTCTTGCCGAATCTGACCACACCCTTCCAAGGTGATACCTTTAGAGTACGTAGTCGCCAACGTCAAATTCAAGGGGCTTGCATCTTCTATCGGCGTAACTTTTCTGTCTATCCCTAGCTTTCGACAAGTTGTCTCGAATCCAGAGGATTTTGTCAGTCGTTTCTTGTAGTAACTCGGGACCGGTTAATTGCGAGTGACCGATCTCGTGCCACACAATAGGCGAACGACATCTTCTTCCATATAAAGCCTCGAATGGTGCCATTTGGATGCTGGCATGATAGCTGTTGTTGTACGAGAATTCGACTAACGGTAGGTATTTGTTCCAACTACCACCGAAGTCTATAACACACGCATGCAGCATGTCTTCAAGAGTACGAATCGTTCTTTCAGTCTGTCCATTTGTTTGAGGATGAAATGCGGTACTTAAGTTAAGCGACGTACCGAGAGCCGCTTGAAACGTTTCCCACAAACGCGAAGTAAACCGAGCGTCACGGTCTGAAATGATGTCACGAGGCGTACCATGATTACAAATGATCTCATCAGTGTAGATTCGGGCTAGTCGTTCTACCTTGTAGTCTTCCCGTATTGGCAAAAAGTGGGCTGATTTGGTCAGACGATCAACTATAACCCAAATGCTGTCGTGACCTGATGGCGTGGGCGGAAGTTTGGTTATGAAATCCATAGCTATACTCTCCCACTTCCATATGGGGATTGGAGGTTGTTCAAGTAAGCTAGAAGGTCGTTGATGTTCAGCCTTAACTCTCGCACAAGTCAGACAACTTCCAACATAAAGAGCAATATCCCGTTTCATGCCCGGCCACCAGTACTTGTAGCAAAGATCCTGGTACATTTTGTCGGCACCGGGATGAATGGAGTATCGGGATCTGTGGGCTTCGTTCATTATAATCTTTCACAAATCGGTCCGCTTAGGGATCCAAATTCGGTCCAGATAATAGAAAATCCCATCTGCTTTGCTTACAAGCTGAGCTCCATCGTGATAGATCCTCTCTTTCTTCAAAGTGCGTTCGTTAAAACAAGCATGTTGGGCTTCGCGGATGAGGGTTTTGAGATCATGCTGGGCTTGGGTATTGCGAATACTGAGCAAATAACTCCGTCTGCTGAGCGCGTCGGCAACAACATTTGCCTTGCCTGGGTGATAACATATCTCATAATCGTAATCGTTAAGAAGTTCTACCCATCGGCGTTGACGCATGTTAAGTTCTTTCTGATTAAAGATGTGTTGTAAACTCCTGTGATCGGTGAAGACCGTACACTTGGTACCATTGATGTGCGTAAGTGTGTATATGTTTTTAGATATATATTTAAGCCCTTTTTACACTTTTAGCCAAGTTTTAAATTTATAAAACACGATATTTACTAACACTAAACACACATATGGGCAAGTGCACCCATCGTGGACGTAGTATAGTGTTGGTAAGATACCGAGGTCGTCCAAGGACACAAGAGCTTTTAATACCGGTTTATCCTCAACGTCTAATCAAATCAAAAAGTTAGAAAAATGTTTTAAACTAAGAAAAATAAAAACTAACTAAATGCTGAAAAATAAAATAAAATAAAAAAAACAGATAGACAAGATGAATCACTTGGATCCGACTCGTGTATTAGTATAACCTTTGATTATTTTCGCACTTTTGCACTTGTTTAAGAGATTATCTTAGTTATTGTAGTAGGCCCCTCTTTTGAAGGCGACGTTACCCTCAACCCAGTAGTTTGAGTCAGCAAGGATACAATCCTAAAGGGTCGGATTATTGAAAGATAATGAATTAAGTTATTAATGCAAATTATGGTAGGCCCCGTTTTCGGCGGTGACGTTACCCTCGACTAAGTAGTCTGAGTCAGCAGGGATACAGTCCTAAATAGCCGGGTTATAGTATTAATAGTAGTTAGCTTATGAGGGGGTCAAAGAGTTTGGATCCCCGCCATCCAATACCCATGGGCATTGAAGGCGGTCCTATTAAATTTGACCCAGGTCCCAAGCAGGACCTCTAAACGCTGAACAAGGGCAAGACCTTTACCAAACCGTTCCCTTAACCCCCGACCGGGTAGCCAACATACCTCCATATAGACCGTGGAGATATGAATGGTGAAAATCTTTTATTTTATATAGACAGTAAAATAATGCCAAGACACCACGGACAAACGATAAGGAAAGATCACCTTCAACATAAGTAACTAGTTATTAAAGTCATTAATACAAAACCAAATAAAAAGTGCAAAAGATTAAAAATAAAAAGTATTATACTAAACACTTGTCTTCACCAAGTGATGTAAGAGACTTAGGCAAACATGGCCTTGATTGTCAAGAACTCTTACGATCAATCTTGGATCCCGAGACGACTCACACACTCTACGATGGACAATGGATGATGGTGGTGGATGATGGTGTTATGGTGGTGGTGGGTGGTGGATGAGGTGTGAGAGAGGTGGTGTGCCAAGGGATGAGAGAGAATGGAACCAAGCTCCTCTATTTATAGGCTGAACAGAACGCTGGACACGGCCCCGTGTCCGCTGGACACGGCCCCGTGCCCGTCTGACATTCTCTCTCTTCATTAATTGTAATTGCGAATTACAATTAATGCGCCTGCTGTACTTTCAACACGCCCCCGTGTCCGCTGGGCACGGCCCCGTGGTGAGCAATGGAAGCTTCTACTGGTTTGTCTTTTCTGCTGCTTCCTGGGCACGCCCCCGTGTTCAGTGGACACGGGGCGTGTTCAGACTTCTGTTCTCTTCTCTTTGTCTTGGGAGATGCCGTTGAGGGTCCGGGCAGTTTACTTTTGTCCCTTTTCTTGTATTTATGGTAGAATTAGTGGTCTTTTTGCTTCTTTTGTGATTTTGAGCTCATTTCATCCTGAAAATACAAAAGGAAGACAAAAACACTCTTTTTCCAACATTAGTACTTAAAAAGGGTTAGTTTTATGCCTTAATTGATGTGTTTTATATGTTGCATTTTACACACATCAAATACCCCCACACTTGAACTTTTGCTTGTCCTCAAGCAAAACTCTTTTAATGTGGCTTTACACTCCCAAATGGAATAGGTAGAAGAGAAGTTTTTTAACTTGTCCTAGAGTGTCGGGAATCCAAGGTTTGTATAGGTTCTATTTTTATTTTATTTACAATCTTATTCGTCATGGTTTATTTTGAACTTTTCATAAGATAAACTACTTAATTGGGCATAGCATGCCTTATTAAAATTCCATTTATATACAAGTTCACATACCTCACGGGAGATCACTCAATCACTCGGCCGAAGGTGTATATTTAAGTGAATCGCTCGAGAGCGGCACGGATTTACATTCTCCATATGCTTGCCAAGCGATCAATCCTCCTCCTTTTTAACTTTTTACCTTTGTAAATATCAAGAGGTCTTTTGGGGTGAAGGCTTGGGTTTAAAGGTGGGTGGTTGGTTAGTGGTTAGTAAAAAGGGCGAAAATCGTAACAAGTGTCGGTTTTCGTGAAATACCTTATTTTTGGTGACATTTATTTTTGAAGTATTTCTCCAAACAAGCTTTTTGTAGCTTATGTTTGTTTTTGACTTCATCATATTTTTTTTTTTTTTTTTTTTCACCTTAAATGGTATGTTTATGAAAAACCGAGTTTGTTACTAAAATAAAGGTAAAAAAAAATGAAAAAGGTTTTTGGTGGGTAAAAAAAATGTTTTGGGGGTAATGAAATGAAAGGTTTAGGCTCAAAGGGGTTTTCTAGGGGGATTTTGGGTAGGTAAAAAAATGAAAAATAATGGTTTTGAAAGAAAAATAGTTAGTCCTAATGCCTCCATCATTTACTTACTTGGGTTTAAGTTGGTAAGGACCGGGAATGTATCGTCGTGGCAAGTTCTAGATTTGTAAAGACCGAGCGGCTATTCACACAAGAAACGAAAAATGAGCATTTAATCTAAATATGTGTATTTTAATGCTCAATAAAGGCTCAAAACTCACTTTTTTTGTGGGAATGGGTTTTTTAATGTGATCAAGCATATATAATCGAATTTTAGCTAGACTTGTTATACCGGTTCATAATTTTCTTATGTTAGTTCTTTTTATCACGACGCTATCGGTTGTAAGTTTGTAAAAATATAACCCTTTTATAACTTGTTATTTCCAACTTAAACTAAGACAAGTAAATAAAAATGAAAAAGTTTTTGAAAAAATTTGGGGTGTTTAGCGGTTCCAATAGAGTTTTGTGTAAGGCTTGTTTTAGGATTTTGCAAAATTCCAAGGTTTTAGCATCCCCCCCACACTTAAATTACACATTGTCCTCAATGTGTCCAAAAATAAAGTTTTTGGTTGATTAGAATATGTAAAAGTGTGTTTAAAACAAAGATTTGTGTTACTGGCGCTCTGGACACGGCCCCGTGTTGACCGGGCACGGCCCCGTGGTCAAGTGCC